>NC_143021.1:37907418-38087918 GCF_055824585.1 Amblyomma mixtum | reverse complement strand
CGACGAACAAGGCCATCCCTTCGAAGACAACATGTTGCCGTGAGTATCCTGGATGAATTAACAAGTGAGTGTCCCCCCACTCCGAACAGGCGTCATAAGTCGCTGTAGGTGCCGCGGATACCAATAACAGACGCTCTTATCGAGGGGAACACAAGGTTGCTTCTAGAACAAGGAATTGTCATCGCAGATTTATGCACTGGCCGAGCACTTCAGCGAAGAATGCCGGCATGTTAACAGAGGAATGACGATTGCTTTCTTCGGTGAACTATCCGACATGCGCGATGCCTCACTGATCGAGTCCAAGAAGATATACCCAAGCAAGATCAAAAGCACGTCTTCGACATAATCCCAGCCTCGCCCCTCAACAGACAAGACAGCATTTGCAATCTGCTTCAAAGCTACAGTGAATGCTTCTTGTCATGCCAAAGGTCCGACAAACGCCAATTGCCAAACACCGCATTGTAACCGACCAGCACGCCCGACCTCTCTGCCAAAGCAACTACCATATGTCGCCGCGAGAATGACAAGCCATCTGGGACCAAGTGAAAGAAATGCTTTGGTTTGGTTTGGTTTATGGGGTTTAACGTCCCAAAGCGACTAAGGCTATGAGAGACGCCGTAGTGGAGGGCTCCGGAAATTTCGACCACCTGGGGTTCTTTAACGTGCACTGACATCGCACAGTACACGGGCCTCTAGAATTTCTCCTCCAAAGAAATTCCAGCCGCCGCGGCCGGGATCGAACCCGCGTCTTTTGGGTCAGCAGCCGAGCACCATAACAGCTGAGCCACCGCGGCGGCTGAAAGAAATGCTTCATGACAATGTCATCCAGACTTCAAAGAGCACCTGGGTGGCACCGGTTGTTCTGGTGAGGAAGAAAGATGGCACACTTCGGTTCTGCGTCGATTACCGTTGCTTGAACAGCATAACAAAGAAGGATGTCTACCCCTGCCCCGCATCAACGACACACACGACCGGCTCTCCAATGCCAAGTATTTCTGACCTATAGACCTCAAGAGCAGCTTCTGTAAAATTAAGGTCTATGAAAGAGATTGCGAGAAGACCGCATTCATTACTCCAGATGACCTCTTTGAGTTCAAGGTGATGCCATTTGGTCTTTGTTCTGCGCCAGTGATGTTTTAGTGAGTAATGGATGCGGTGCTTGCAGGCCTGAAGTGGAAAGTTTGTATCGTATATTTAGATGATGTTGCTGTCTTTGCCTTAAACTTTGATGACCACCTATAAAACTTCAAACAGTACTAGAGGCAATCAAGTCGTCCTGTCTAACCTTGATAGCAGAGATGTGCTACTTGACCTATGAAGATCTGCTGTTTCTAGGCCATCGTAAGCAAGGAAAAAGTACGCCCAGACCTGCAGAAAACAGCTGCTATTGCAGTTTCCGCCGTCGGCCAATAAGACAGCTGTGTACAGATTCCTCGGACTGTGTGCGTATTGCCGATGATATGTTAAGAATTTTTCTCGCATTGCCGAACCACTGACTGAATTGACAAATGCAGACATGCCATTTAAGTGGGAAGCGCCGCAAATGGAAGCCCTCAAGAAATTTCAGTGCCATTTACAGTCCTTTCCTGTCCTGCGGCACTGATGAAAACGCTGACACTAAAATTCATTCTGACGCAAGCAGCGTGGGCTTTGGCGCTGTCCTCGCTCAACAAAGCAACGGTCTGGAGAAAGTAATCATGTACGCTAGCCATTCCCTGTATAAAGCCGAGGCTATCTATTCAACAACCGAGAAGGAGTGCCTTGCCATCATCTGGGCAACGTCGAAGTGCCGCCCCTGTCTGTAAGGATGACCATAAAAGGTGGTCAGCAATCACCATTCACTGTGCTGGCTTCCCAATTTGAAGGACACCTCTGGCCGCCTCGCTGGATGGAGACTGCGCCTCCAGGAACTTGACATCGCTGTCGTCTACAAATCTGGACGCAAGCACACCGGTGCGGACTAACTATCTCGGGCCTCTGTGGACAAGGTGCTCGAAGATGATGCTGAGGACGCCTTTTTGAGGCCCATAAGTATCAGCGGCTTCGCACAACACCAACGCTCAGTCCCCTACCTACAGCATCGTGCGAGAAAGAACTTTACCCCCAACAAGAACGCATACCTCCTCGTTGTTCCTAACAGCTTACGGGAAGAAATTTTGCAGGCTTTGCACGGTGAACCAACAGCTGGCTATCTTGGGTTTTCCACACCCTTCGCCACATTCAAGTAATACTGGCCACGACTATCTGCTGACGTCACGCGTTATGTGAAGATATGCCGAGATTGCCAGCGATGAAAGACGCTCCCCACCTGACCAGCAGGATTCCTGAACCCCTGTCAAGGCCGTTTCCCGAAATCAACACCTGGAAACAAGTGGATCATTACCTGCTACACCGAGGCATAAGCCCTACCGAACGGAACAGCAGCAAAAGTCGCCAAATTTTTCGTGGAAAGCATACTTCTGTGAAACGGCGCCCCCGAAGTGTTCATCATGGACAGAGGAACAGCGCTCACAGCGGAAGAAATGCAAGCCATCCTGCACCACAGTTAAACAAGCCATACGCAGAGTAAAGGCTTTGCAATGTTGCAAGGCTTTACTCAGTGCCTGAACAAGGCCATAGAAGACAGGGCTGCCATGTATGTTGATGCTGAACACAAGATTTGGGAAATCATCCTGCCTTAAGTCGTCTTCGCCCACGACCACGCTCGACGCCATGCTGCCCAACGTTACAGAAGAATATAACTTCGACGTTGCCACCTACTTTCAACGCACGGAAGAAGCACAATGTCTGGCCTGCCTGCACATTGAAGGTCAAGAGAGCACCGACGCTACAGTATGCATCGAAGACATAGGGAATACAATACGGGTGACTGTAAATGAGTGTGGACCCCCATTCGCCGCCGCGGACTGAGTGAAAAGCTTTTGCACCAGTACTTCGGCCCATACAAAATCGTTTGTTGACTTGGAGAGCTTGCTACGAAGTAGCCCCACAAGGTGTCGCCACAAGTGTCACTGGGTCTCAGTGGTGCCATGCACGGCCACAAGTTGTACATGCTGTGCACCTAAAGCCTTATTATGCGTGTTAGTGGACACTGTTTGCATTTTCTATGATTGATTCTGCACTCTCAGTGTTTATTTTCGCCCACTTTTGTTTTAACTGTAAAGTATTGGTCGATGCTTCTTTAAGAAGCGGGTAATGACAAAAAGCTTTTTGATGTTTGTTCATTACTCAAAGCCATCAGCACGCAGCTTTATCACTCTGTTTGTGATGCAAGACGTGACCAGATTTATCTTGATTGAGCACACTCAGGCGGAGCTGATTCTACGCTGTTGTGATTACTGTGCTCGCCGATCTCGAATGTTCATTGTCAGCTTTAAACTGAGTGCAGCTGAGAGCGGCAGGCATTCTGTTTGACGGCGACCGAGCACGCTTGTTGCTATGCTGTTGCCGAGTCATTCAGTCCTTTGAGGGCGCAAGCCAGCCCATATGAAAAGTTTCGTTTGAACACCCTTTTGCTCGCTGGACTGCCGTCACCACTACATGACAATATGTTAATGTACCGTTTTAATGAAACACACGTTACTGCAGCTTACATAACATTAAAAAGGTAGGACTGCGTGAAAGAGACAGGACAGGAGACACAGAAATGAACATGACACCATTGGTGCACGATGACCACATGTCCGTTTCTGTGTTTCCTGTCCTGCCATTTTTGTGCAATCCTACCTTTTTGCTGAAATGAACCAACTAGCCCTCCTGAACATTCTAGGCCATAACATTATTGTGTAGGAGGGGGTTGTGACTCAGCAGAACCTAAGTCGCTCTGCAACGTTCAGCAAAGGTTCAGCCAAACGTTCGGGCTGTGAGCGAGCTTCACACCTAAAGATCGTCGTCGTCTTTCACCTTCACAGTTCGCCACAGTGAGCGAGCGCGGCTGCTAGACTACAATTGTGACATTATTGGCGCTACCTAGGCATGTGTCTACGCCAAACTATAGGCATGAAATCGTGAATCATATGCTACAGAAATACAAGCAAGTGTGAATGGAAACAGCAAAAAATAGTTTGAGAACTTGCCTTTAAGCTTGGAAAGGGATATCTCGCTCGAGCGGCCAGCCATGCGCAAACACTTAATTGACACCAGGTGTGCAGTGGCATGCTTTCATTCCTGGTTTTGTTTTCAGCAGTGCATCGCTCTTTAAAAGAAATGGGTGGTAATGTTGACCCGGTATTTTTCTGTTCACTTTGTGCAGGTACAGGGCAGTCTGTCATCAAAATGCCTGTTTAGATCGAACAGAAATCTGCTCATGGCATAGTTGGACACAACTGAGGCAGCACTTCCACCACTGCGAATGCAGGGGGCCTCGAAACAATGGCATCACTGCCCTGGTACAACTCCTGTTCCTCAAGGGCGGCCAATGGCATTAACCATGGCTTTTATTTATTTTATTTACACATACTGCAGTCATAGAGACCAAGCAGGGGGGCAACATTCAAAAAGCAAAAATAATATCAAACACTACGCAAATCCTGCGTTCCGGCAACAAACAAAAATAAAACCAAACAGAGGGCAATGATATTGTTAAGTTTACACATACAATAAGATACTCTTTTCAAAAGCAGCGGCATCCTGAGCCGAAAAGACATTTGCTGGCAGTGAGTTCCATGTTGTGATTGTTCGGGGAAAAAATGAGTTTCTGAAAATATTTGTGCGTGCAAAGTACGGGGTAAGGTTATGGTTGTGGCTATTGCGTGTCTGTCGTGTAGAACAGGGGGATATATAGGGAGCCGCATTAATATTAAATTGGCTAGAGTAAAATGAGTACAGAAATTTAAGCCTTGCAAGTGCTCTCCTTCTTTCTAGAGTGGATATGTTCTTCGTAGACATCAGAACGGATGGCGAGATAGAGCTATGGTAAGCGTTAAAAATGAAATGGATGGCTTTTCTTTGGATCATTTCAAGTTTCTTTATATCCTTTTTTAAGTGCGGATCCCATACGACAGAAGCTGTTATGTTATGTTATGTTAGGTTTAATGGCACATAGGCAGCTAAGGCCATCATGCGCCAAACACAAGGTATAATAATTTCTGTGCGATTTAATAAAAATGTGAAAAGGTGATCAGTGGTGTAAAGGGCCTAAAAATTTACCTATCTACTAATAACAGAGAAAAAGAGATTTAAGAATTGCTAAAGGTAAAAGCTTTAAAAAGGTCAGGTAGCCTCAGCAGCCATCCTTGGCTGGGCGAGGATGTCGAGGAACCCGACCAATCAAATAAAAGCCTCAGCCCTTTCTTCACGAGTGAGGAAATGGCTGAGGGACATCATGTGAAGCTGTGGGTCATGATTTATATTTTGTTGAGAAAACCTGCTTCAGTTAAAAACTTAAAAACACAAGATATGTCCACAATTGCATTATCGCCCATGAGTAGCGCTGGGTGGAAAGGAATGGTTTGCGTGTAAAACAGAGAAAAGCACTTTTTCCTTAGTTTTTCGAGTTTAGAACATGAAAATAAAATGTGGTTAACTGTAAGTTCACCTCCACATGCACAAACTGGTTTATCTTGTTTCGTGAGCAGAAAGTTGTGTGTAAGGTGCGTGTGACCTATACGGAGACGGCAGATAATCACTTCTTTGAAACGTTCTTGGTGTACACATGACTTCCATTCTCCTAAAACAGGTTTTACCAAATGTAGTTTATTGTTTATTTCACTATTCCAAGCAGATTGCCATTTTTGCCTTGCTTTAAGATTTACTAAGTTTATGCAGTCTCGATGCGGCACATTTACATTTTTTATTTGCTTGTCACGTGCTTGGGCAGCGCATAAATCTGCTCTCTCATTGCCTTCTATTCTTACATGACTCGGGACCCAACATAGTTTTATGTTGTGTCCTTTAGCTGTGGATGTTACTATGTTGTGTATGATGTCACCGAGTAGAGGAGTGATAGCATTTCGAGAGTGGAGAGCTGTAAGCACACTTAAGGAGTCTGTATAAATGATACCGTTCTTGACGTTCTCGTTTACTATTTTTCCTATGGCAACATATACGGCGTAACATTCGGCAGTGAAAACAGATGCACACTGCGGAAGTCTTACTGTTTCCTCCCAATTCCCTCGTACTACCGCGCTTCCTACATAATTATCTGTTTTTGAACCATCAGTATAAAATTATGAAAAGCTACTGTATTTTTCTTTCAGTGCAAGAAATTCTTGTATGATATGCTGTTGTGGAGTTTTCTTTTTACGGAACTGTGTAAGTGTGAAGTCGCAGATTACAGGAAAATTGTACCATGGAGGTAGTGGGTCTCGTCTTCGGGCAACGTCAGGGAGTGTGTCCTGCATATCGAGATTTTGGCACATCTCTTCAAAACGCAAGAGCAGTGGCCTGGTAGCTTGAGGTTTGTTTGCAAATATTATTCTAGAAGGACATTTTGTTACAACCGGATAGCAGATGTGTTTTGGTAGTGACCGTACTTTAAGGACATATGCACACGTTAGAGTGGTTCTTCTAATTTCTAGTGAGGGTTCATTTGTTTCTACATAGAGGCTTACTATGGGGGATGTCCTGTATGCACCGCATGAGAGGCGCAAGCCTGAGTTATGTACTGAATCTAATTTTTTTAGGTAAGATGGTCTTGCTGAGCCGTACACAATGCACCCATAATCCAAGGATGAACGTACCAACGAGCGATATATGTGCAGAAGACATGTTCTATCAGACCCCCAATGCTTCCTTGAGAGTACTTAAAGATTGCGAGGCTTTCTTTTTTAGTGTGTTTATGTGCGGTAGGAATGTAAGTCTTTTGTCGAATATTATGCCTAAAAATTTATGTTCTCCTTTTACTGGCAGTATAGTTCTGTTCAAATTTAGGGTAGGGTCATTCTGCAAGCCTCTTTTTAGTGAGAAAAGAATCGCTACTGTTTTCTGTGGGGAAAACTTAAAACCATTTCTATCTGCCCATATCACTAGTCTGTTTAATGTTAGTTGTATTTGTCTCTCACAGGTTGATAAGCTGGAGGATGTACATGCAATCTGAAGGTCATCGACATAGACTGAATACATAATGGACTTTGAAGTTTGCTAGCGAATTCATTTTTATGACGAAGAGTGTAGTGCTTAGAATGCATCCTTGCGGTACTCCATTTTCTTGAATGAAGTTCCTCGAAAGTGTTGAACCCAGGCGTACCTGAAATTGAGAGGACATAGTAGTAGCGCTTAAAAACAAGGACCAGAGGGTAGAGAAAGACAGCACAGGCGCTAGACATCAACTGACTTTATTCTCGAGAACAACAACGAATTTATAGGCGACAATCAGGAGCATAAAAAATCAACTTTAGAATCGCATGCGTGATGTCACTTCCCGATACAAGAACCTCAAATCTTTAGTGCACAGATAAACATTCAGTTTGCTCACGCAGGTTTGCCGTTCCGAGTGAATGAGAAAGGCTTCCAATACTTCCCGCTCTTTCTGATCTGCACTGACATAAATCACACGTGTCTGCTCAAGCAAAGGGGTACATTTTTTGTCATCATGTTTACAACGTTTGCAATGTGCCGCCAAGTGTCCCGGACCTGATATCGCAGCTGCCAAATTGTTATGCTCCATGAGGCGAACATTGATGCAACGGCCGGTTTGGCCGATGTAGCACTTTCCGCAAGATAGCGTGAGCAAACCGAATGTTTATCTGTGCACTAAAGATTTGAGGTTCTTGTATCGGGAAGTGACATCACGCATGCGATTCTAAAGTTGATTTTTTATGCTCCTGATTGTCGCCTATAAATTCGTTGTTGTTCTCGAGAATAAAGTCAGTTGATGTCTAGCGCCTGTGCTGTCTTTCTCTACCCTCTGGTCCTTGTTTTTAAGCGCTACTACTATGTCCTCTCAATCTAAACACCAACTAGCCCAGCTGTCTGCCTTAAGTACCTGAAATGAACGGTCGGACAGAAAATCTTTCAGGCAGTTCAGCATCCTTCCACGGATACCTAGATCTGCTAGGTCGCGGAGAATGCCAAACCTCCAGGTAGTGTCGTAAGCTTTTTCCATATCAAAGAAGACTGCCAATTAGTGTTGTTTATGAATGAAAGCTTCTCGTACTGTGTTTTCAAGGCGGACAAGATGGTCAGTTGTTGAGTGTGCTTTTTTAAATCCACATTGGTGGACGTCCAGAAGTTCACGGGATTCGAGGATGAACATTAATCTAGTATTCAATACGCTTTCAAAACATTTTGCAAGACAACTTGTGAGTGTGCTATAGGCCTGTAACTATCAGGGGAGGTTGATGGTTTTCCATGTTTCAGGAGAGGGACAATTGTTGCTTTTTTCCAGGTGTCCGGTATTTTTCCCGATACCCATATTTTATTAAAAAATCTTAAAAGTGCCTCTATGGCAGGTTCCGAGAGATGAGCTAGCATTTCATAATGTATTTCGTCTGGGCCGGGTGCAGTCATTTTACCGGCGGACAGTACTTTATGGATTTCCTGAAGAGTAATTGGGTTATTGTAAGGCTCCTTGGTACTGCTGTTAGTTGGGAGTCTTTGTTTTTCGGCTGTGTTCTTATACTTTAAGAATGACTGTGTATAATGCGAGGAACTGGAAATTGTAGAGAAATGTTCTCCTAGTATGTCTGCTTGTTCACCGATGCTTGTTTGGGTACCAGGGGGTGTCAGAAAAGGAATTGTGAATGGGGAGAAGCTGCCATTTAGTTTACGAACTTGCTCCCACATTTTTTTGGAAGTGATTGTACTATTTATGGATGATATATAATCCTGCCAGGAAGTTTTCTCAGCAGCGCGACGTACGTGACGTGATTTTGCTCTCGCCTTTTTAAAATTGATAAGGTTTTCTTGCGTTGGGTATCGTCGAAAAATTCCCCAGGCTTTATTTTGTTTCTTTTTAGCTTCTTTACATTCTTGTGTATACCAGAACTTGTGGTTTTGTCTTACCACTCCCGAGGACTGAGGAATCGCTAGGCGCGCAGCAGCTATGATACAGGTTGTGAAGATTTCATTCAGTTCGTCAACGCTAAGGCTATCGGAGTATATATTATCCAGGCTGGCCTTTTCTCGAAAGAGTGACCAGTCGGCTAAGTGTAGTTTCCAACGGCGAGGTTTACTTTGGACGATTAAAGGTGACGATGGTATGCTGATAATTACTGGCAAATGGTCACTTCCATAAGGGTTGTCCAGGACTTCCCATTTAAAAACTGTAAAAACTGATGGTGAACTAAAAGATAAATCTAAGGGGCTAGTTTTTCCAGTACTTGGAGAGCAATAGGTGTGCTTTCCTGTATTGAGTAGGCACACATTGTTGCACAGTATAAAATCTTCTAAAATGCGACCTCTAGTATCAGTTTGATCACTTCCCCAGAAGGAGGAGTGGGCATTAAAATCTCAGACTAAAAGATATGGCTCTGGTAGTTGTTTTAAAAGTTCTTCCATGTCCTCAAGTGTTACTGTTATATGTGGTTCAAGATAGATGGAACATATTGTGATCGTTTTAAAATGAAGAACGGTGACTGCAACAGCTTCATATTTAGTCTGAAGTTTGACTTCGCGAGCTGCAACACCACTCTGAACAACGATAGCAGCGCCTCCAGAGAGCCGACATGCTTGCTGTCGGTCGCAATGAAACACTTGATATTTTTTCAGAATGTTTTTGTGTTGCGGGCCTAAATTGGTCTCTTGTAAACAAAAAATGACTGGGGAAAGTGAAATTAAAAGATCTGTTACATCACTGTAGTTTTTTATAAGTCCTCTACAGTTCCATTGGATTAAAAAAGCCATTTTTGTTGCTTTTCTTGTTTTTTTTTGGAAAGATTGAGCTGAAACCTAAGTTTCTGGCTTTTCGGGTCCCGTTATTCTGGCCCGTCCTTTGCGACGCTCGAGTGAGCTGTGCCGCCCGAGCGGGACGGACGTGCCAGGGGTGACATCCATCACCTCGGAGGAGGTGCTGGAAGCCCGCGAGGAAACCGTGCGTGTGCGGGTTTCAGGCCTCCCACGGCGGGGAGTAGCCTGGTTGTCCGCCGACTCAAGGGACGGCTAGACCTCTTTGGGAGACGACAGGGCAGCTTTCGCTGTCCCTGCCTGGGGCATTGATGGCGCTGCCTGTGTCCCGGTAAACGAGACTTGGGCAGGCGCCTGATTGCGGTGTGATGCACCGCCCCTGCGCACCACATCCGCGAAGTTTGTCCTAGCTGTGAAGGCGAATGGATTAGACTGTGAGAATCGTTTACGTGCTTCTTTGAATGAAATGTTTTCTTTTGTTTTCAATGTTATAATTTCCTTTTCCATCTTCCATGATGGGCAAGACCTAGAATACGCTGGGTGTTCGCCTTCGCAGTTTGTGCAGTGTGGTGATGCTTGACAGTTCTCGGATTTATGTTCTCTTGATGCACATTTTGCACATGTTTGATGGCCACGGCAACTCTGGGAGCCATGACCAAACCTCTGGCAATTAAAACACCGACGGGGGTTTGGAATGTAGGCGCGAACTCGGATTTTTTCATAGCCAACTTGAATAGATTCAGGGAGTGTGCTACAGGCAAAAGTGAGTACTAAGTGTTTGGTTGCTATTTCCTTGTCATCTTTTCTGATTTTTATTCGGTGCACATTTACAACATCTTGGTCACTAAGACCTTCCAACATTTCCTTTTTGGTGAGCAAAAGAAGATCATTTTCAGAAATTACACCTCTGACAGTGTTCAGGGATCGGTGTGCAGTGACAGAGACTGCAACCTCCCCAAAAGACACAATGTTTGGCAGTTTTTCATGTTGCGTGTTATCTTTGATTTCGAGCAATAGGTCACCACTTGCTAGTTTTGTTACCCTGTAGCTGGGGCCCAAGGCATCTGACAGACTCTTAGTAACTATGAATGGGGATATCTTTCTGGCTGGTTGCTCTGTTATTTCGCTATGAATAACATGATACTTTGGGAACGTTTCTTTTCTGGTGAGGAACTGAGCTGTTGCATCGGTCCGCCCTCTTTTGAGAGGGCGATCAGGTTTTGAAAGGGGGGGAGCCATAAAAAATTGATGTTTTTCGGTCATGGTGCCAGCCACCCACCATGGAGTCCAACAAGGGGACGCGACAGGAACTTGAAAGTCCTGCCTACGCCAGCTGTACACCTTAACTATAACCTAATATGACTCAACTCAGGGTAGTTGGTCACACACGGTTAACCCTCGCCGCCAGGAAAAAGAGGAAAAAACGAAGAAGAGAGGAGGATACAGGAAAGTTGTAAGAAAGGAAATAGGAAAGTGAAAGATAGAGGGGAGGACAGGAAAAGGCGACTGCCGATTTCCTCCGGTCGGGTCAGGCCGGAGGTGCCGTCTGCAGGAAGCTGGGGCCAAAGTGGTGTGTTGCCTCCGCCGAGGGGCCTTAAGGGTCCAAACGCTCGGCATCGGCTCAACCACCAGGATCCCCTTTTCCCCGGACACGGCGATGCCACGCACGGCTAAGCGCGGATGCTCGGGTCCGTGGTGACGCATTGTTCACCATCATCCCCCTGCGGGGATGTCCCTGCGGATGCTCGGGTTAACCCCGTGGTGTCGCCACTCACCAACGTCTGCATGCTGCAGACGCCTCCCTGCGGGGAACGACAGAAGCATACTCAAGTTTCGGACAAATTAGTGTGTTGAAGGCAAGTTGTTTAAGTTCAGAGGGAGCGTGTTTTAATTTGTGTCTTAGAAGGCCAAGGTTTCGTGAAGCAGACGAGCAAATGTTATTAATGTGGCTGGACCATGAAAGGCGATTTGTAATGGTGACTCCAAGATATTTGTATTCGCTCACCTGTAGCAGTGGAAGATTGTTTATTGCGTAATTAAAACTGTATGGCGCTTTCTTGTTAGTAACCTGAAGAAGAACCGATTTGTCGCTATATATTTTCATGGACCAAAGGGTGCACCACTTTAGGACATTATTAAGATTTGACTGCAGGCATTCTTGGTCGGTAGTGCTGCTAATTTTCTTAAACAGAATGCAGTCATCTGCGAATAGTCTAATACTGACTTCGGACGTATTTACGGAGTTAACCAAATCATTGATATAAATAAGGAATAAAAGAGGCCCAAGTACACTGCCTTGAGGTACACCAGAGGTAACGGGTAAAATACCTGAATGAGATTTTTTAACATCGACGAACTGTTTTCTGTTGGAAAGATAGGTTTTAATCCATTCGACAAATGCTGTTGGAAGACCAAGATGCTGAAGTTTAAAGATGAGCTTATTGTGCATGACGCGATCAAACGCCTTGCTGAAATCTAAAAAAAATGACGTCAACCTGTCCAGCATCGTCAATCGATGAAGCCAATTCATGAACTGTAGTGACGAGCTGAGTAACCGTAGATAAGCCTCTTCTAAAACCATGTTGAAAGGGAGACAGGATGTTATTTTTTTCCAGAAATGACATAGGATATTTAGATATAACATGCTCCATAAGCTTGCAGGTACCTGAAGTTAGCGATATGGGACGGTAATTGTTAACGTTCAAACGATCACCTTTCTTAAAAATTGGCTTAGTCATAAAAACTGGTTAACACCATCAGCTGGAAAAGGTGCATGGCCATTACCACGATATCAAGGGAGGAGGGCTGGGTAGTTTCCACCCATTTGTGCATTTGTGAACTGAGTAAAAATGGCGACTAAGTGCAAGGCCGAACCCAACTCCCACTTCTGTCGCTTCGAATTTACTTTTTTTTTTTTAAAGCGTTTGCTTTCCTTACCGCGCCCCCCCCTCCATTCTGCAGTGCAGACCTTGGAAGCGCACCAAGATGCAGCACTTATATCTTTTGATGGAAACTCTGGCGGGCGAGGCTCAGTCGGCGCCAAGACACTGCGGGTCCGGTGCACACGAACACCCGTGGCGGTGGCTAAATGCATGGAGGAACACGTGGGTGTGATTTTTTTGCTTTTTTTTTGCTGGTACAGATATAACGATAGTATTTTCCTGTTTTTTTTTTCTCAATATCGTTATAAGTGGATTACACTGTACTGAAAACAGCAGCCACTAAACCTAACTCAACACACATGGGGCACGGCAGCGCTACCAGGATGCGGTTCACCGACAATCCGTTCTTGTTTCTTGTGCAGCTTTTCTTGGCCCTGCTAGATCATGCCGCCAATAGAAGCGTGCAGCGGACTTCAAGAATGACCCACGGATCCGACACTGCTGACCTACACCCACCAGACCAGCTACACGTGCCCACACGGGCAGACCACTACACGTATCTCGGACAAGTGGCAACACCACCAGACTGGGCTATATATTGCCATTCCACATGCGTGGCGGCCACTGGGCACGGCAGCGCTACCAGGATGCGGTTCACCGACAATCCGTTCTTGTTTCTTGTGCAGGTGAGAACACGCTATGGCGTTTGTATTCGCTCTAGCAACCCATTCTTGTTGGTGCTGCCGTGCCCGTGGCTGTTGTTTGAAGTTACTGTAAGCTTGCACAAACTGCTATTGTTGGGGAGTGATATCGAAGCCAATCGTGGACCGGACACAGCTCAGATACTTACCCAGCTTCAAGATATTGCCTCAGACATAAAAGAAATAAAGGAGAAGCGGCTGGCAATAAACTTGATGCGCTGGCGAGACTAGAAAAACCTGCCAGGAGCTCAGATGAGCGAAGTCAGAGAAAGGTGAGAGGAAAGAATAGACGACTTGGTCAACCGAAGCAGGAGATCTAATTTATTTGTATACGGCGGAGAGAAAAGAAGAGGCCAAGGAAACACTTAAAGAAAGGGTAAATAAAGATATTGTTCAGGATAAACTGTAGCTCGACGCAGTGGCCATCGAGCGTATCGACCGTTTGGGGAAGCCAGCTGAAAACAAAATTAGACCGGTTATTATGAAGCCATTAGACTACAGAGAGAATGAATCAATACTGAAACGAGAGCTTTGTCGCTGTTGTAGAAGCGCCCTTGAAGAAGTGGAAGCCCGGAACTGGCAAGGAGGCAATGACCCCTCCGCAGGATAAAGCAAGGCCTGAAGTGATGCCATACTTGCACAAAGTATCCCATGGCCTCAAAAAGCCCCTCGGAAGCTTGGCCAGTTGGCACAGGTGAAGACAAAAAACCTGGGTGTAAAAAGAGCCACGTGAACCGCTTTGCGGAATGCGCCACAGGTGTTGTGTACGAAATCCCCTTGACGCGTGGCAGGTCGTACATAGGGCAAACTGGGTGCTGCGTCAACGACCGGCTCAGGGAGCACGCATAAGGAATGGGGAAGGTGCCAGCCTTGTCGAGCACTGCACTACTCGCAAGGATTGTACACCAGTGTTTTTGGGAATGAGGATTCTGAGCACAAGCAAATCAAAAACAACCCGTGAAACGATAGAGGCATATTACATTCAGAGAGCAGGGTCAGAATGTGTCAGCGATACTTCAGTTCTTCTGTATACTGCAGAAATGATGTTCCTATCAAAGTTTTTGCGATAAAGATGTGAAACGAGTTTTTTTTCCTGTTTACCTTGCACGGTGTGCGCCTGCGCTGGTCTGAGTGTATTTAAGCTGTGTGTGCGTCCCTGAATAGACAGTTGTCAGTAAACAGCGCTGTGTTCGTCCTTCTTCTCTTCTTTGGCCCTGTGCCGTTGCGCTGAAAAACCATGAGTTTAAACCAAAACAACAACGTATCCAGCCCGCGAATGGCACGTCGAAGAGCTCAATCAAAAAAATAAAATTGTTGAACATAAATGCTAGAAGTGTACTGAATAAAGTCGAGCCACTCGAAATTGTTCTCATTGAGAAAAATCCAGATATTGTGGCTGTCACAGAAACGTGGCTCTCGACTAATATTGGTAGTCATGAAATCTTCCCTCCGAACTACTCAGTGATGCATAAAGATCGGCTTTCCCGGGGTGGTGGCGTTGCATTGTTGATAAAGAACCACTTTTCCTTTATCCCTCTGCCGGACATCCTGGGAAGAGAGGCAGTGTTTTGCCAGATTCTATGTGATGGCGTCAGCATTGTCGTGGGATATTGTGTTTATTGGAGCCCCTCTTCTGGACATGACAGCTTGAGTGCTGTACACGACTATATGCAAGTGCACGTACAGAACTCTAGACTAATCATCATGGGCGATTTTAACCTTCTGGACATTGTCTGGGATACCTTGCACCACACTGCTCCGGCCTCAGATGCACTCATTCATTTAATGCTGAATTTCAGTCTACATCAAACAGTCTCCCATCCAACTCGCATACTAGGCACAGCAAAAAGCATTCTCGAACTAATACTTGTAAGCAAGAACTTCCCAATACACCAGACTAAGCTTGACATAATTGACGGAATTTCTGATCACAGTGTACCAGTCTGCGTGCTACCGCTCGATATTGTAATAACAACCTGCTCTTCCCAATCGACTGTAAGTAATTTTAATAGAGCCGACGACGCTAGTATATCTTGCACATGAGTTTCAGATGTTTGCCGAAGCAGCATCTGAAGTAGGCTCGAACGTAAACTCCTTCTGGCTTCAGTTCAAGGAAATAATTTTCTACTGTACACGCAGATATGTCCCCTCAAAAAACAAGCGAGTTAAAACAAAGAACCCATGGATCATGCGAGAGGTCATTCATGCAAAACACAAAGTGATGAAAAAGCTACGTTGCTCCATAAGTCCAAAGGTACTAACCCCGATAGACAACAAAAATTAGCCAGTGCAATTGAAATCTTCAAGAAAAAAATGATGAAATCAAAGGAATACTACTTTAGTGTTACGCTGCCTGACTTTCTTACTTGTAGCCCACACAGGTTCTGGAACCACTTCCGCAATAGAAACACAGCAGGACACGAACAGACACCAGAGGAAAACAGTGCGAAGGCTAATTACTTTAATGACTTTTTTCAGTCCGTATTTACCACCGATAACGGAGTTATTCCCCAGATGGCAACAACCCGAACTTCAGATACCAGAGAAATAAACATAACTGATGACGAAATTTTCTATCTTCTCTTGAACATCGATCGGAAGAAAGCCAGCGGGACAGATAACATACCTAATGCGTTTTCAAAAAGATATGCGGAATGGTGCAGCAAATACCTCGGCATAATATTCTGCAAATCACTTGCTGTGTCAAAACTACTGCATGACTGGAAGCTGGCAAAAATCATTCCAATCCATAAAGGAGGAGATGTCAATAGTGCATCAAATTTCAGGCCCATTTCACTGACTAGCAAAGCATGTAAAGTTTTCGAACACATCATCTCAAAACATCTAACTGATTTTCTAGAGCATGATTAATTGATATCACCTGACCAGCATGGTTTCTCCGAGGGCTGTCGACTATCACTCAGTTAATCGAAGTCGTTCATGACTTGGCCCTCAGCGTCGATACCTGCAGTCAAACTGACATAATACTACAAGATTTTTCTAAAGCATTTGATTGCGTGTGCCATAACAAATTAATCGCAAAGCTGCAATGCATGATCGGGCAGGGGGATGTTCTGGGTTGGATCAAAGAGTTTCTATCTAACCGTTCTAAATTTTTAATCTTTCAAAATATGCCTTCTAGAATAACCGCGGTCACTTCGGGAGTTCTGCAAGGCTCTGTTCTTGGCCCGCTTCTATTTTTTATCTATATACCATATCTTCCGGTGTATAAGACGCACCCCGTTTACCCAGTTATGCTAGTGAGGCTTAATTAAACACACTTGCACGACCATCGCGAAATGCACCGTACCTGTGAGAGTGATCGTAAAAGGCAACACTCGCGCTGCACCAGCGCAAGTTTTCGCAAAAAAGAACAAAAAATGAAAGAACTCTCCTTGTGTCCATAACAACATTATTTTTTTACTTAAAACCTTCGAAGTCTTCATCTTCGGATGCGCTATCAGAAAGTTCGCCCATTTCTGGAGGCAACGCAGCTGAAACATTCTCTTCGCACTGCGTACATATTGCGTACACGGAGCAAAGTTGCAAAGGGTGACTAAAAAGAATGCCGCCTTGTCTTGACAATGGCGAGAAGCGCGATTGTCGCCATCTTTTGGCATTTCACATTACTTTTCATTGGGGCCTCCAAAACAGCCACATGTTTGTGATCTCGAAAGTCGTCATCTCCGTTTGATGATACAGTTCACCTAAAAATGTTGCGCACGGCGGTCCCGGTATTCAAGTATTAACCGTGTTACAACCGCGTTATTGGTAGTGATATTTTTTTGGTGAAAAACGCTTGAACATGAACCTGAGTAATTTCTGAACTCGCAAAAAAAACCGAAAAATTCGCGTATAAGACGCACCCTTGTATAGGACGCACCAGCAAGATTTTTGAAAAAAAGGCGTGTCTTATACATAGGAAAATACGGTAAATGATATCACCGCTCAGATTAACTGTAACATTAAGCTATTTGCAGACAACTGCATCACCTACAGAAAAATAGAAAGTCCAGAAGACCACACTGCGCTTCCCCAATCACTTGACGCTGTGGTGGATTGGTGTGATAGATGGCAGATGACCGTTAATTCTAAAAAATCAGTGTGCATGTCAGTAACCAGAAAAAAAGTATCCTCATCCTTCCCTTACAGCATTCACGGTAGGCCACTTATGAAAGTCCTCCAGCATGAGTATCTTGGTGTCAAACTAACCGCCGATTTTAGATGGGACGTACACATCGCTAATGTAACATCGGCAGCATTACGAAAGCTGTTTTTTCCGAGAAGATGTATCCGACTCGCACCAGCATCTACTAAATTCCTAGCATACAAAACCTTCCTAAGACCTATTTTAGAGTATGCCCACACAGTTTGGTTTCCGAAAACAACCACTAACATAGCAAAACTAGAAAAAATACAAAGGAAGGCACTACAGCTCACCCATAACATATACAAGTGTACTGACTCCCCATCGAACCTTGCAGCTATTTCAGGTCTCCCAGAGCTCGCCATAAGAGCAAAAAACACGTGTTTAAAATTTTTATACCAACTGTTGCATAACGATTATAACACCAACGTGTCAAAATATATTTGCCCGTCCCAGACTCGACCGACACGACACAAACATGCACTCACTCTAACTGATTATTCCTATCACACACATGCATTTAAACATTCATTTTTTCCTGTCGCCATCCGCGAGTGGAACAAACTGGATGCCTCGATTACCCACGCCCCGACCTTAAACCATTCGCTACAAGGCTCGAGGCCACTGCTGCTGCAGAGTAGCGCTCTCAGTGATACACATGGGCCTCTGGGTATTCATTACCCGTTTCACTTCTCTTCCTTCTTGTCTTGTTAATCAGTGCACCACCCCTTGCGTAGTCATAGTTTGTCTTCCTGGGTTCGACTGTCTGTAATCCTTCAGTGTTCATATTGTTTTCATCACATACGCGTCTGGTCTTGAGCGCCAAGGTTTTTTTCTCTAATTCTTTTATTTTCCTTTCTACGTGTATGTTGTTCACTATTAACCATGTTTGATTACTTCTTATGATAACCTCGTCAAAAGCCCATCGTACATCGCTTGTCCTCAGTTA
This sequence comes from Amblyomma mixtum, assembly GCF_055824585.1. Classification (NCBI taxonomy): domain Eukaryota; kingdom Metazoa; phylum Arthropoda; class Arachnida; order Ixodida; family Ixodidae; genus Amblyomma; species Amblyomma mixtum. The sequence continues at coordinate 38,069,456 of NC_143021.1, read as the reverse complement.
GGCAAATGAACCACTGTTCTACAGGATTTATCTAGGCATGTGTTTTTGCCTCATTGTGCAATTTCCTTGTGTTGTGTGATGTAGCTCTTGCCTCAGTGTAAATGTTGTGTATGCCCACCTGCTAGGTCCCCATAAAAGGGGCCTGCAGTATTGAAAATAAATAAATAAATAAACAAATAAATTGATGGTGTTTGACGCTGAAGAAATGAGGAAAATGCTGCAGGGCGGCTTCACCACACACAGTTTCCTCAACTGCACTCCTTTTAATGCTCCTAAAATAATACATCTCTGCGGCCAGTGATTATGCCAGCATTATTTATTTTGAAATTTTAAATTATTTTGAACGCAATGAGGTTGTTGCACGAAAACTTGCCCAGTACATCATATGACACAAACAGAAAGTGACACTGCAAACTGGGACTAGCTAGTCAGGGAACCTGACACACTTAATCACGGCATGTTGGACCAATGACTTGGGTGGCATACGACAGTGGCAAACACTTTATGACTGCACAGCATGTGACACCACGCATGGCAGTCCATCATGGAAGGTTTGCACGAGAACTGCCCTCGCACAGTCTTCTCCTCATCAGCTGCTCGGAGGGCGCACTCAGATGATGCAGTTCTGTGCAATGACACTGCTGGCCAGCTCGGTGTTGCCACTGCTCAGGTACAGCAGGCTCATGTTGAAGGCTATCTCGCACCGCAGGTCAAACACCTCCTGCACAGCAACGAGCGCAGAACTCAGGCGGGGTTTGCACTGTTTCGTGACGGATGCGTCACAGGTGGAGGCCACACCTGAGCGCCATGTCTCAAGCTGCTACTCTAGCCAGCCCAGTTCAAAGCAGAGCACAGCTGTAATCAGCAATTGGTCCATCACTCTTTTGGGGACAGGGTCTCTCTTGCACTGCTACCCCACAGAACACAAGCATGTTGCCAACTGTGAGCATGCCGAGGAGGCTCCAGTATGATGGCCATGACGATTCCCCAAATACACCATCTTGGCTGGTTTTGTATGCACCGCAAGGAGTGCACCCCACCACTGTAGAGGTCAGCCACTACCCAGGAGCGTGCAGTTGCTCACAGACACATGAGCTGCCTTCTGAGAATCAAGAGCCATTAGCCAAAACTGCAGATGAATCCCTTGCCTGCACCCCCTAGCAAGTAAACAACATATTCATACCAACAGTACTAATTTCTCACATGCTTGTCAGGGCTGCTACATCTAGGGGTAAGACATTAAGTTTATATTTTCAGAAAATTCGGCAAATTGTTTTGGGCGTTCATTTCACAATGAAATTTTGTTTTTCGGCAAATATATGCATTTCTTGTCCTTTTATTCATTATTCCACAGAAAAAGATGCACCAAGTTCACACTGATATGATCCTTAGTCATGGAACCATTCAATAGTTTCAGGCAGTTGATTACGGCTGCAACTTTAAAACATTTGACTAGCAGGGCGAGGTGTACGTTTTAGAGTGGTTGCAATGCTGGATAGGATGTTTAATGCTGGATCAAATGCCATTCCACACTTTAGCACTAATAAATGATAATGTTCGACATCCGTGTCCATTGAATGTTATGATAGATTGGGACTACTGTATGGCATGCCAAGTGTTACTTGTAGGCAGTAGTAAGATCGAAGAACTATAAGGCGTACTTACATTTACGATGGCATTTGCAAAAGTGCCTCACTGTCATCTGGGCCATCGCCAAATTTTGGCCCTATCTGTACGGCCGCTATTTCCGTGTGGTCACCGAACAACATTTGCTGTGTTGGCTCACCAATCTCAAGGATCCCGCAGGCTGCCCTGCTCCAAGAGTATGGTGTCACCATCATACACAAATCTGGCTGCAAACATCATGATGCTGACTGCCTGTCTCGAGCCCCTGTGCAGGCAGCGCCAGGAGGCGAAAATGACGACGAGGATGGCTTCCTTGGGGCATTGGACACGGCAGATGCGTGTGCTCGGCAATACAATGATCCTCAGATTGGTCAGCTGATGACCTGGAAGGCCACCGAGAGGTGGTGCCCTACATTTTCTTCCGCCGACGTTAAGGATACAGGAAAAGGTCGTTAATTCGAACCTAACACGACTAGGAAAAAAGTTTGAATTATTCGATGTTCAAATTATCAAATGGCCTCGAAAAAACTGACGAGAACCATTTGCATTACGGTATATGTACTGTATTTACTCCTGTAACGAACGCACTTGCATAGTGAACCCACCCAACCCCGATTTTTGCCTAAGAATTTGGAAAAAAAGTGTCAGTCGTGAACGCTTCCCTTCGTTTTGCACCGTCACGGTGCACAACGCATTTCTTGGCACTGCGCCAAGATGCTGCGCAGCAATAACATCACAGTGTGTTTACCTTTCGACGTTAGCTCTAGCAAGGGGGGGAAGCTAACTTGGCAGAGTGCCAGCGCTTGTTCACCTTATCGTGCCATGGACAATTGGGGCGGACGCCGTCTACTGCCACTCAATCATTGGAACGCGTGACAGCAGCAAACGCCTTTTGCAGCGAACGATGCTAAAAGCCGGCGTCATGATCGCGGCTGACCGCGTGCTTCTGTTGGCGACTGATAAGTAGAAGGATGGACGACACTCGCAAAGAAAAAAAAAGTTTTTTTGCACATACATTGTAGCGCCCGTTTGAAGTCATAGCCTTTCATGGGCGTTGGCTGGGACCACGCCGACAGTACTTTTCCGTATTTCCGAATTAACAGGGCTCAAATTAACGAGTATTTAGTTCCGAGTTTCGGCGGTTGCGCGGAAAAGAAGGTAGGCAGCCGCCACCGCGGCCGCCAACCCCTACCCTCCGGCGCCCCCGGCTGCTGCGCCGCTGATAGCGCCATTTAGGCATTAACCACCCTTTCACGGTTTTATCTGGTTCCATCTACTGTCCCCGTTTAGGACATGCGCAGCCTCTAATTATGCGGAGGTGCTTTTTTTTTGGCCACGTGCTGTGTGCCAAGCCATCCAGACGCGCCGGCGCGTACCTAGTTCGAATTATCTGTAGCGGAACCAACTCGCTTTCGAATTAATGGGCTTTTTTATACACAGCTCTCTATGGAGCTTGGCCAGACCAAGTAGTGCAGTTCGAATTATCCAAAAATTCGAATTATCGAGGTTCGAATTAACGAGCTTTCACTGTAATGCATGGTACAAGCAGAACTTCCAACAGCAGCCAGAGGTTGTGGCTATTTGTCTATGCACCGAGGTTGCTGAAGCTTGTCACGACGATCGTACAGCTGATCACCTTGGCTACAGCTGAAACTTTCACGTATTCAAGAAACATACTACTGGACGAAACTTGCTAAGTACGTCAGTCATTACATAAGAACTTGTCGAGAGTGCCAAAGGAGGAAAACGCCACCCACACGACCAACTGGTCTTCTCCAGTCACTTGAACCACTGCCTGCTCTGTTCCACACAATCGGAACGGGTTTTCTCAGCCCATTTCCAATGTTGCAGTTGGGTAACAGGTACTTTATTGCAGGGATGGAATACCTAACGTGATACGCGGAGTCCCAGTCACTTCCGTCGGTGATGGCTGTTGAACTTTTTTTATTGAGTGTATTGTGCTCCGTCACGGTGGCCCTGCCGTTTTGATCACTGACCGGGGTGCTGAGTTTCTGGCGCAACTCACACAGGACATCCTCCGTCTAATCTGCACCAGCTACAACCGGACAACTGCGTACCATGGGCTGACAGAGAGGCTGAGATGGCTGGCGCCATGTGCGTGGCCATTGCCTATGTTACATTCGCTTATAATACCACTGGGTAAAATTATCATTGCCCTTGGGCCTTTTCTTTTATCTTCCAATTGGGTTAAGCCTGTTGCACATATGTGGTCCAAGCAGGGTCTTAATATTTTTCAATTTGTTAGGTTGCCCCAATGTAATATATGTCCTTCCGTGGTGCAGGGAGTCTACTCTAATTAGACTCATCTATATTCTGTTTTATTCTTTCTTTTTCTTTGTCCACACCAGTATATGTCCAGGAGACAACACAGGTATGTCCCAGTTTCAGCTCGTACATGGCAGACAGGTCACCACGATGCTTGACGCTATGATGCCGCAGGAGTCAATGATAGCAGACTAGTCCAGACTAGCTGATGGTGCCAGACTAGACTGCGAGCGCGCGGAGAAAACCTGGCAGATACTAGACTCCAACACCAACAGCATACCGATGCTTGTTGGTACAATCTCTGTTGACGTGGCGTCCCTTAGGACAAGGTGTGGATGCTGGTATGGTGTTGAGGTCTCTCCAACAAACTCATGAAGCGCTACTTTGGCCTGTATACGGTGAACTTAACGGTGCTGCCCGAAGAACCGTCCTCACGTCGTCCCTGAAACGTAGTCCAGCATAAGCCACGATGATCCTCTGCCCTCATCGGCCAGCAGGACGTGCTGGGTGTTCTTGCTCTCAGGCTAGCATTGGGATGATGCTTGGGGGAGGCAGTGTAGTGACTGCATGAGAAAGACGAGGAGCAATCGTCTGCTGGCGGACCTGTCCGATTTTGTGTCTCCTGCTGTCACCTGTTCTCACCACCGGCCTGTACGTCAAGCCATGACAATATATAATGAATATACTTCGCAAGTGCTGATTATATGTACAACTAATCAGGCTATAATTATTCACTGAAGCTGAATGTAACAAGGTGAAAAACTATGTTGTATATGGGCGGTGCTCCCATTTTGTTTTGGCCTGATATTATTTTTAAAATATGTGCTTAATTAAATATGCAAGCTAGATGAGACAGCAATGTTATGGAATAAACGATATGCAAAAAGATCTAAACACTGCAGCGATATACATTTATGCGGCAAAAACAACTATGTCGCCACATTCCAAACTATGCATTGACAAGGACAAAATGATGTTGTGGAAAAAAGGCACTCTACAGTTTTATGAGACCCTATAACATGACACACAGAGCTGTACTATAAGCACAAACACTGCACTAATTTACTTCTCCTCAGCTTCAAATGATTTTATTCTTTTCCCACTGGGAACTCTTGTCACGGCTCATTGACGCTGCTAAAAAGCGAAGCCACAAACGTACTATATAAAATATGATTTCATGGATTAAAAGAACGCCTTGCTGGGTAAGTTGGCAACTGTTCATCTTTGGTTACAGGCGCAAAAAAAGACACAAGGCAGAAAGATGGGATGAAGATGGAACCGAACCTGAACCCAAAACCGGACCTGAATTTTTGCCCAGAACCGGAACCGAACCGAACCCATATTTTTTTTCACCATCTTGGAGCTGAACTTGAACCGGAACGATTCAAAGGAACCGTTCCGAACCGGTTCAGGACTCGGTTCAGCCCCACTTTTTTTGCACACCCAGCACACTTTTTTTTTCACACAAAATGAGATAGTCTAGCGCGTAGGTTTGCCCGTCCAAAGCTGTCTGCACTAGAAAGTGCGAAAATGGCACCCAGTATATGCGACAACAAAACTGAATGAAGTCAGGTGTCTGGGAAGAAGCCTAACTGACGCTTCTGTAATGTACTAGCACCAATTCTAAAGCATTGTACGTCAGGTTTATGTGATTGAGTTATTACTCCTCCCCCTGTACATGTTTGCGTATGGCTTTAATCAAATTGTTAGCATTAGGACTATAGATACCAAATTTTTGCTTGAGTGTTTTTTTTTTTTTTTCAAACGATGCTTTTGACATTGGTCTACATGGAGCACCCCGTGGTATTCGCCTACGACCAAGAAATAAATTATATTTGAATTTCTTCTTGGCACTCTTTTGATTTCATCAACAGAGCGATGGCTGCGACGTGTAGTTGAAATCAGGTTACATGTGGCACTAAAAAAATGGCAATATGACTGCTAATATGTAATTAGTTGCAATTCTAGCCTATGAAGCAGGCTGGCTTATGTGCAGTAGTTATTGAAAACAATGTATCAGCGTTTATATCACAGCTTTTCCGCTCCTCACGGGACCTAAAGTTCAACTACACATTATAGCATCGTTTGGTTCATGGAACAGAATCAGCATGAGAGAATAATTCTTTTCTAAATTATTAAGCGGCCGTAGGTGAATACCACATGGTGATCCAGGTATGCTATTATCTAGGGCATCATTTGAAAGAAGAAAAAGCGCAATGAAATTAGTTGTGCATAGCACTTTAAACACCGATTGAGAATACCTTCTTTTTCTTTGCATCATTTGCCACAAATATATGAAACATTAGTGCAACGACGTTGTTGTGGTGGTTTTTTGAGGAAAGGAAATGGCGTGGTAACAGTCTCACTTCTCGATGGACTCCACAACCGCGCCACAAGGGAAGGGAGGAAGTCAAAGAAGAAAGAGCGAATGCGTATGGGAGGGCTCCCTGAATAACTAGAGATCTTTAACGTGCACTGACAGCACACGGATGCCTTCTGCGCTTCACCTCTATCGAAACGCCACCGGGTTCGAAGCCGAGTACACCGAATAAGTAGCAGAGTGCCCTAAACACTGAGCCACTACAGTGGGTAGCGCAACATTTACTTTTTAAGCGTTCATTGTTTCCGACAGCAGGTGCTAAAGAAAGCCTCTCATGCGATGGGTCAGTGGCATAATAAAGAAAAAAAAGTGGCTGTGGAGCTCGGCTGCTGATCCAAGATTGCGGGTTCGATCCTGGCCTTGAGGACTGCATTTCGATGGAGGCGAAATGCAAAAACGAGCGTGCGCTGTCGCACGTTGAAAAAAAATTGCTGTTGGTTTAGCTTGGTTAAACTTAGTGTGCACGCGAAAGCTTCTCACATGCCACCGAATGGGTTGTCCGTGATTTTCCGGTGAAACTGCCTCGTTGCAGTCCCAAATTCACTGAGACGAATCACATGGTTAGTCCATCTCTCTGACTTTGTTTCTATCTGCTGTTGTTGAGCAGACGTCGAGGCAGCGGCTTCTTTTGCTACTCATTGTCGTCGCTTCTCCGTTTCTTGTCGTCTTTTAGCGAGCCGTTCTTCGGGTGTCTCAGCCGCACGCTAGGCCCTCCTCGCTTCCTTCTCGCATTGTTGGCTGGCCTTGTACCATGCTACGACTTCGGGGTCCATTGACGTAGCTACTCACAACCTTTGCTGATGCCGTACTGAGTGCGTACACCTGCCATCCACCTCTTCATCTATTAAGCATCTGACAAACGAGCGCAAGCTCACGATCACCCTGACAAGCGAGTGCAGCTGCGCGCGCCGCTGCAATAAGAGCATGGCGCATGCGCGGTGAGGCGCATAGATGAGTGAAGACGTTATGTGCAGTGACGCAGAGGAGACTGGGGCATTGGTGGCGATGGTGCACCGGCGCGCGGCGAACACCTGTGGCGGGACCCAACCGGCTGCCATGGAAATGGCGCATGCACAGCTGTGGCCTTGTGCCCGACCCGGTGAAATGCTCAGCAGCTAGCGCAGTGAAGGTTTCACTTCAAAAATTGGCAGTGGTTTCACTCTTCTAAACCTAGTTAGATAGAATGAAAGCTCCACTGCACGTAGCTACGCTTGGTTGGACACCTGAAACGCCTCGCAGGCATTTCAGGCACACTGTCAGCCACACTCTCATCCATGGCGAAACTGCATGAGAAAGCGGCGTTACCTCCTTAAACGAACTCCGAGTCACATACATAATCACATGGCCACGTATGGTGAAGTGGCGGTCGGCACACAGTGGTCGGAGTAGCAGCGTGGCAACCCTAGCGTGGCGGCTGCAGCTGCAGCGAGTCACGTGGTGTTAGCCTTAGGAAAGCCTTAGGAGTAATGAAAAGAGGGAAAGCAGCTGGTGAGGATCAGGTAACAGCGGATTTGTTGAAGGACAGAGGAGAGATTGTGCTACAAAAACTACCCACTCTGTATAGGCAATGACTTGTGACCTCGAGCGTACCGGAAGCTTGGAAAAACGCTAACATTATCTTAATTCATAAGAAAGGAGACCTCAAGAACTTGCAGAATTACAGACTGATCAGCTTATTGTCTGTTGCCTGTTAATGTCTGTTGCCTGTTATTGTCTGTTACTTGAATATGCTTCAGTCGTTTGGGACCCGTACACGAAAAAGGACATAATGGTCCTTGAAAAAGTAAATAGGAAAGCGGTTAGGTTTATATACGGAAAATACAAAAGGGAAGACTCTCCATCGCAGTTAATGATGTCAAATAACATTCCTACACTAGAAGTCCGCCGAAAGATTAATAGATTGGTATTCTTGTTTAATAGTTTAACAGGTAAAAATAAACTGAAGCTTCCGGAGTGCATTAAGCGTCCTCTAGTGAGAAGGACTCGGAACGTTCGTGAACATTCACTTACTCCCCTTTTTGCCAAAACTAAGAGTTTTAAATACAGTTTTTTCCCTAGAACAGTGCAAGATTGGAATTCGTTACCAGAATCTGTTTTTTCCTCGCAAAATTTTTCTGACGCATTAAATCGTCTACTTACCTGCTAATATTGATTATATGCATGTTTTGTATCCGTGTGCTGCTGATATTGTATAAGTTTATTCGTTTGGTTTTATTCTTTTGGTTTCCGTGTGCTGCTAATATTGAATAACTTTATTCTTTTGGTTATGTAACATTGTATGTTCACTCCTGCTTGGGCCAAGCAGTGGCCTGCAGTATTATGAAATAAATGAAATGAAATAATACAAGGTATCTACTAAGGTAATCTAAGGGTCAGGCCAACCTTAGACTTCGATCAACCAAAGGCTTTCATAAAGGATACTTGACAATAGGCCGTATTCATACTATCAATGATTTGATAGAGAAATGCGCAGAATATAACCGGCCCCTATATATAGCCTTCATTGATTTTAGAAAGCATTTGACTCAGTGGAAACTTCAGCTGTCATGCAGGCATTGCGGAATCAGGGTGTAGAAGAGTGTTATGTGAAAATATTGGAAGATATTTATAACGATTGCACAGCTACCATACCTCTCCATAAAGTCAGTAATAATTTCAATAAGGAAGGGCGTCAGGCAGGGAGACGCGATCTCGCCAATGCTATTCACAGCCTTCCGAGGGCTTTCAAGGCCTGAACTGCAAACAGTTGGGGATAAGAGTTAATGGAAAATACCTAAGTAATCTGCGATTCGCTGATCACATTGCCTTGCTAAGTCACTCAGGACATGAACTGCAAAGCATGATCAATGAGGTAGACAGGCAGAGCAGAACGGTGGGGCTAAAAATTAACACGCAGAAAACCAAAGTAATATTCAACAGTCTAGCAAGGGAACAGAAGTTCGCACTTGGTAGGGGCTGAAAGTAGTAAGGGAATATGTCTACTTAGGGTAGGTAGCGACCGATGATCCGGATCATGAGAGGGAAATAACTAGAAGAATACGAATGGGGTGGAGCTTATATGGCAGGTTCTCTCAGGTCATGAATTGGTCAAATGTTTAGGGGAATCCCCCAAGGTGGAGTAGATTTGTAATAAGGGAGTAATTACTTATTGGCATCCACCCCAGCGCAGCCATACGGCTACAAAGGAAAGCTATACAGCTATACAGGAAAGCTATAGTAGCCGTATGGCTGCGCTCGGGTGGATGCCAATGAGTAATTACTCCCTTATTACAAATCTACTCTACCTTGGGGGATTCCCCTAAACATTTGACCAACACAGTTCCCATTTCGAGTTATTGATCAATTCGCTCTCGCCCTACCATAAGCTTGCCGTCCTGGTTAGCTCAATTGGTAGAGCGACTGCTCCAGTGAAGCAGTGGTCCTGGGTTCAAACCCCGGACCAGGACGAATTTTTCTTTAACTGCGAAGTTTCTGAGAAAGCTGTATAGCTTTCCTTTGTAGCCGTATGGCTGCGCTCGGGTGGATGCCAATGAGTAATTACTCCCTTATTACAAATCTACTCCACCTTGGGGGATTCCCCTAAACATTTGGCCAACACAGTTCCCACTTCGAGTTATTGATCAATTCGCTCTCGCCCTACCATAAGCTTGCCATCCTGGTTAGCTCAATTGGTAGAGCGACTGCTCCGGTGAAGCAGTGGTCCTGGGTTCAAACCCTGGACCAGGACGAATTTTTCTTTAACTGCGAAGTTTCTGAGAAAGCTGTATAGCTTTCCTTTGTAGCCGTATGGCTGCGCTCGGGTGGATGCCAATGAGTAATTACTCCCTTATTACAAATCTACTCCACCTTGGGGGATTCCCCTAAACATTTGGCCAACACAGTTCCCACTTCGAGTTATTGATCAATTCGCTCTCGCCCTACCATGAGCTTGCCGTCCTGGTTAGCTCAATTGGTAGAGCGACTGCTCCGGTGAAGCAGTGGTCCTGGGTTCAAACCCTGGACCAGGACAAATTTTTCTTTAACTGCGAAGTTTCTGAGAAAGCTGTATAGCTTTCCTTTGTAGCCGTATGGCTGCGCTTGGGTGGATGCCAATGAGTAATTACTCCCTTATTAGGTCATGAATTGTGGTTTACCAATATCCCTCAGGAAAAAAGTATACAACAGCTCTATCTTACCGGTACTCATCTATGGGGCAGGAACATGGAGGCTAACAAAGAGGGTTTCAGCTTAAGGACAATGCAGTGAGCTATGGAAAGAAAAATGATAGGTGTAACGTTACGAGATCAGATGCGGGTGGAGTGGGTGAGGAAACAAACGTGGGAAGAAACGTGCTTTAGCAGGGCATGTAATGCGAAGGCAAGATAACCGGTGGTCCTTAAGAATAACAGAGTGGATTCCAAGAGACGGCAAGCGCAGCAGGGGGAAGCAGAAGGTTAGTCACTACAATCCGCTTCACAGGTGGGCAATGGGGGATGGGGGGATGGTGAAGGTTGTTGAAAGTGCATTTTTACCAGTGAGTGCCCGGATGTGCGCCCACCAGTGTGTGGCATGCATCAAGGGTGGAGGCCGCACACAGTGCGGTTATTTTTGGGAAAGGAGGCTTTGCAGGTGTTTGCAGTGATGATTATGAGATATTGACTGTAATTACTGGCGACATGGTTCTCTCTGTAATCTACCGACCACCAGACGGAAACATTTCGAACTTCATTAATTTCATTGACCACTTTCTTGCCTTTATAAATGAAAAAAAGTTAAAGATAATACTTGGTGGTGACCTGAATTTAGACATGATATGTGACAATACCGTATTTACTCGCATGATAGGCGCACTCGCATAATAGGCGCACCCCTAGTTTCGTCGCGAAAAATCAGATTTTTTTATTTCCGTGCATAATAGGCGCACCCCGAACTTGGCACTGTGATCAATACTGTATTTACACAATTGCAAGCCGACGCCTCGCCGCTCCCCACCCCCAATCTTTATTTTAACAAAGTTTTTGCTGAACTGACTACTGGTCCACACTAGTGCTGCTGCGGACCCACAGCACGTACAACGACATCGTGTAGAACAGCCACACACAGTTTTCAGGGATGCTCACTTTAAACGTCTGTTTGGAAAGTTTCATCTCCAGCCGGAAACATTCCCGACTTAGGCCCACGAAAACCTCGGCGCCTGGAGTCGCGCACGAAAATTTAGGCACGCCACAGACGCAACTGCCGCACTTCACGGCCACGTCGAGTTTCCGACCTGCCGCACGCTTGCCGTGTTCGAGAGCAAACTCCCAGCCGTGTAGCTATTAAGGTGCTTGCCCATCGAGCTAAAACAGCAACGCTCGGCGGCAAAGCCACAAACCACGATGAACTACGAGCTACCGCTGATCCCGGCACTTGATGGCAAAAAAAAAAACTGGAGCTGGTGATGCTGATGGCGATATAGATAGTGAACGCTCGCGGCGGAAGAAAACATTGATGACGATGATAAGCTTGGCCTTGGGCGCCCTTCGTGGGCAGCGCTTCTCCCCCGGATCACGTATGACAACGAAGTGCAACATGGCATTTATGTGCTTTTTGCACGCGTTATTAGAAATCGGAAATTATAATTCCGTGCATTATCAAACCCACAGCTCCACTGATATCTTGATAAACATTGAGAAGGCACTGGCAGCAGTTATTTTTTGTCTCGTTTGGAGACCAACCGGCGCTTGCATGCCGGTCGCGTAGGAGGGCTTAGAGAGTCTCGTTAAATCTCGCTAAGTCTCGTACGGTGCCCGGATGTTCTCGTTTCAGAGCCCGGATGACTGGAATTCAGTGCCCGGATGACTGGAATTCAGTGCCCGGATGAGTGGATTTCAGTGCCCGGATGACTGGAATTCAGTGCCCGGATGACTGGATTTCAGTGCCCGGATGACTGGAATTCAGTGCCCGGATGAGTGGATATCAGTGCCCGGATGAGTGGATTTCAGTGCCCGGATGAGTGGATTTCAGTGCCCGGATGTTGGCGCTCGGTCTCGGCGTGACGTCACCACACTGCCGACAACGGGAGCTAAAAGCATTTCATGCTTAAAACCTGGAGCTGGTGATGCTGATGGCGATATAGATAGTGAACGCTCGCGGCGGAAGAAAACATTGATGATGATGATAAGCTTGGCCTTGGGCGCCCTTCGTGGGCGGCGTCTGGAAGCTCCTTTGCGCGTGTGTGGCCTCCGCGATCAAGCGGCCGTTGCGCGCAGCCGGAGCTGATCGCGGAGGCCTCGATGCGTGCATTTCAAAGGCTATTCCCGCGTGGGTCGTGGAAAGTTTCGGTGGGGCCCTTAAACATTTTTTTTTTAATATTTTCTTCGGGAAAACGGGGTGCGGCCTACACGAGTGCGTTTATGCGGTATGTTCAATTTTGCGGGTCGAAAAATTTCCGGAAATTTTACCCCGCGTAATAGGCGCACCCCGAACTTTGAGCCGGATTTTCTGGAAAAAAAGTGCGCCTATTATGCGAGTAAATACGGTACTTTGTCATATTGATTATTTGGGGACACTGGCCTGCCTTACGCCGAGCGAGAAGTTGTATAACACTAGACAACACTCCCCGTGGCAGACTAAAACTCCAAGAACAAACTACAGAATACAAATGACTGCCTTCCAGCTGCCTAAACACCTAAACACGTTACATCATAAAAATATTGACTAATTAGTACGCCGATCCGTGACCTTTGGAAACATTTCCTGTGTTTCAAAAATTAGTCTGGTTTTATAATCTTTTCATTTTTCCTTTTTATTCAATGTTTGCATCAAAAGTTTGTAGTAATATTTTTGTTATTGTGATACTGTTGCACAATATGTATTCTTTGTTCCCCTGATGCCTTTGTATATGTAGGGGCCGAGGGCTCGTTAAGCCTTGCTGGCTTTTTTCCTTGGCCCTTTTCATCGTTGTGATGAATAAATCTCTATTATTATACTGCTGACGCAGCAAAAAAAAAACAACTAAAAGGGTGTCCATACTCCGAGTTGGATTCGTACCAGTGGCGGTGCAATGGAAACACTCCATTTAGAGATGCCTTAGGCTACTCGGCCATCTCCGAGGCTTCTTGTTATCTTTGTTGCATGGAATATTAGGAACCTTTTAGACCCTTCTCGTAGCTTGCTTGATCTCGTCGAATTCAGATATCTCGGTTGAAGTCCTATGCCACCATGACTCCCTTACTCTGCCCGCACATCAAAATTCCGGAACCAGACAGGAATTTGAACTTGCGGAGCATATTTCTTCTGCGGTAAAGAGCACTGTTCTCTGAACATTGACCTCGTTGAATGCGGCAGTTCTGCGTGTTCATCCATCATGCAGTTGTGAGGGTGTAGGTTGCGCAATCACGTGACGAACCACGAAGAAAAGACACAGAGACACACACAAGCACACTATCGCACACAAGTGCGCAAGCGCACACAAGTGCACAAGCGCATTAGTGTGCTTGTGTGTGTCTCTGTGTCTTTTCTTCGTGGTTCGTCCTGTGGTTACGCAGCCTACACCTTCACAACATACTGTACCAACTAGGCCCAACCCAAGTTTTACTGAAGTTCCATCATGCAGGTTTTCCACACGCTAAGTGGTCCTATAAACACGAAGAGTTCGCATGATCTTAATGTCTTTTTTAAGAGACTGCTGAAGTATTCCCCCCCCCCCCCCCCACAAAAAACACAACATCACGACAAAAAAAATAATTTTGTTGCTCAATATTTCTCGTTGCTCATACAGGCAGCAGTTCAGTGACCATGGCACAAATGCCTCCTTGGCGCGAAGGTATAGCCTAACGCGTAAGGTCCATGTTTGAAGCATGAAAAAGGTTTTTCCGGCCGTTTGAAAGTACAGTCGAGCCCATTTATAACGAACCTGACGGTCATGCGAATTCTGTTCATTATATCCGATGTTCGTTGTAAGTTGACTCTTCACATAACAGCCAAAAATACTAAGGCCACCAAATGTGCCATTTCCTTTTTTATAAAACTGCATTACGCGCACCTGCTTGTGCAAAGCAGAGCCTGCAGTGGCTCTTTCCAGGCTATCTAGGGCGGTCATTTAATCCTCGTGAAGACCCTTGCTGCCAACTATCAAATTTAGGGACGGGGTATAACTATGCGTGGTTGAAGCGCCGCTCCGCTAGCGCGCGGCACGAGATCGCTGGCTGGATGACCGAAGCTCGGACCGGCATTTTGGCTAGCTGTTAAGTTATTTTCCCCGGAAATCCTGTTACAATTTGGTGGAGCTGTGCTGGGTACAGCCTTTGGCCAACGTCCTGGAGCTTCGCAGCAGAACACTCGCTTCAGCTATGTCCACCGACGCAAGCCAGTCATCTTTCCTTCCGCCTACGCCCGTCAGTCCGAAAACCGCCTACGCAGTCCGAAAACCAAGAGCCGAGCCGTTTGTCCCATTTTATCCTCCGACGCCGCCACCTGCCTTTCCAACCCGACCACCTCCTGCTCGTGTCAACCCTTGGCGCACCCGTGACAACCTTCCCATTTGCTATGCATGTGGCGTCCCTGGTCACGTTGTGCGCCTGCGCCGACGCTGTGTGCCACCACCCGTGGATGACCCCAGAACCTACGTCTACGCGGCACCACAGCCCCCGCCACGTCCGTCGGCTGCCGAACAGCTTCATACCTCCGATCGCCGCCCGTATTCTCGCCGCCGTTCGCCATCCCCGCGGCGCCGTTCTGTTTCGCCACTGCGCCCTCATTCCCCTATGCGCCAGGAAAACTAGTTGCCGCAGTTCCCGAGGCAAGAACTGCGTATTCGGCTACAAGTTCAAGACCCCGTTTGTCCCCAGCGAATGTGCTCGACGTTTCTGCGGAGGGCCACACCGCCTTGGCGCTTGTCGACACTGGCGCTGCTGTTTCTGTGATGAATGAGAAACTGTGCCGCAAACTTCGCAAAGTGACGACGCCGTTATCCGGATTTTCGCTTCATACAGCTAATGCGCAGCGAATCTCGCCTTTAGCCGCCTGCGCAGCCAGGGTCATCATTCACGGTTCTTTATATACTGTTGAATTCGTCGTTCTCTCATTGTGCTCGCATGACATTATTTTAGGTTGGGACTTTCTTTCCCAACATGAGGCCCTCATCGACTGCGCTCGTGCCGAGCTCGAACTTCTTCCGTGCAGTGCTACCTCACCTGATACATCATCTTCGTGGGGCAAACTGTCTGTGGGTGACGACATCGAGATTCCTCCGTGCTCATCTGTTCCTGTTCCTGTCTCCTGCCTCACCGCATCTGACGGCGCCGTCGTCTTTACACCATCCGACGTCTTCATCTCTCGACACGGTCTGCCTCTGCCATTCACTGTGCTCACTGTTCAAGACGGCTGCAGCCTCATCCCGATCTCGAACCCTTTTTTGAGCCCCTGCATATTGCCGCGAGTCTTTGTAGCGTTTGTTTGTTGTGTTTATTTGTTCATGCTTCAAGGCTGCCGGCACGCCGCTTTATCGCTTCGTTTGTGATGCAAGACGTGCCTAGAATTATCTCGATGGATCGCATCCGGACGGAGCCGACTCTAGTTTGTGCCAGAATGTTCTAGTAACTTCTAAAGCTTTATCTTGAAGATTCGCTGCCGGCTTCAAAAGGAGCACAGCCGACAGCGGAGGGCATTCTGTTCGACGACCGCCGAGCACGCTCGTTGCTATGCCGCTGCCGAGTGATTCGGTTCTTTGCGGGCGCAAGTCAGCCCGAATAAAGAGTTTCGCTTCGAAGACATTCTCGCTGTGTTCCTGTTCGCCGGACTTCAGTCACCACTACGCGACATCTAGTGGAGGTGCTAACGGATGTCCCTGTCGCCCTCACCCCCTGGGAGCCATCAGAGCAGCCCGAGCCGTCTCGAAGAAGATCCCGCGAAAGCCGCCGGCGCCGTCCCCCCCGAAGGCGAAGGGCGAAGCAGCCATCGTCTTCAGAGGTGTCCACCAGAATTCGGACTGCTACCTGACCGCACGCGAGCGAAAAAGGACCCATCAATTTTGACTTCAGCCATGGCTACGACACCAGCCCCCATTATTTTACACCAGCCCCGACTGCCGCCCATGTTCCACGCTTCACCGGGCGAGGATTCCGAGGAATGGCTAGAACAATTTGAGCGTGTCGCCGTGTTCAACAGTTGGGACGACCAGACTAAAATGAGCCATGTCTTCTTCGCCTTGGAAGGACCAGCGAGAATATGGTTCGAGAACAACGAAGATTCTCTAGCGACGTGGGAATTATTCAAACGGGAGTTCCTGAGGGCCTTCACGAACATCATCAGGAAGGAAAGAGCTCAGCTGCTTCTCCAGTCACGCATCCAACACCCGAACGAGTCCGTGACCGCATACGTAGAAGATATGAAACGCCTTTTTCGAAGAGTCGACCCTGACATGACAGAAGATAAGAAAGTGGAGCTTCTGATGCGTGGTGCTAAAGAGGCACTTTTTGGCGGTCTCACCCGCAATCCACCGACCACGGTTGCGGAATTCACCACTGAAGCGGCCGCCATTGAGAGAACCTTGGAAGCATGAGCTCGTCATTTTCCTCGACAGCCCCAAGTGACCTCGACTGCCCTCTCGACTGGCACAGCATTCGGAGGCAACCTGCGGGATGTTATCCGCGAAATTGTACAAGAAGAGCTGCGTCGCCTGATACCATCTTCCAACCAGCCTCAAGTCGCGACCCTTGAGGAAATTGTCCGTGAAGAAGTGCAGCATGCGCTGGGCATTGCCGCCTCCTGCTGAAGCTCCAGCCTTAAAGGGGCCCAGAAACACAATCTTAGTTAACTGTTTTGCCTGTTGATTGCATACAGTGAGTCATAATGGTGCTATTAGCGTCGGTAATACAGGGTACATTCCGTTTTTTAATATTTTAATGCCCTCCCAAAAACAACTTCATGGCTCTGATGGTGTCGCCACACAGTGGCGGGTTTTTAGCAGCGAATATGACATCACCTGGCGCGAGCTTGATGACCGGACAAACAGTAACTATACTGCAAATTGTGTGAATAAATAGAGACACATTTTGTCACCTGTCTGCGTTTTATATTAGATCAACAAAAACAACTTGCTTGTCTTAGATAAAAGCCCTGCAAAGCAAGTAAAATAAAAATACACCACCAGGGGCGCTCTGGCATGGAAACAACGCCGCCAGTCTCAGCAAGAACGAGTTACAGAGAGCAGGCAACCATGGAATAGAAATTTCCGCGACGTGCTCTGGCTGGCTGTTTTGATTGGTTGCGCCAGGTGCCGTCATTGGGAGAGCGAAATAAGAGTGGGAAGCCCCGCCAAAATCGAGTTGAGGGCAGCGTTTTGTTTGCTTGTATTTTGAAATTTCTTCACTGAATAACTTCCGTTCCTGTGCATCGATTCCTGTAATTCTTCTTAAGTCAGCATCTGTGTGACATAAAGAACCCACCTGAAGTATAGCCGGTATTCCCCCAGGCAGTGTTTCGCAGCCCCTTTAACCTACGCCGCTGCACTACGCAGTCCTCAGCCCCAGCGCGAGAGCCGAAGTCCGCCTCTTCGACGTGAACCAGCTGTTCCCGAACGCCGTCCCCCTGCCCCCGCCCGCCCAGCCTACGACCGGCGCCCAAGCCCCAGGAAGTGCGACGACTGGAGGACTTCCAATAACCGCCCTCTGTGCTTGCACTGCGGCGAAGCCGGTCATGTACTTCACCACTGCCCATACAGACACATCGGCCGTGGTTTCGCCATCGACGCCCCACGACCATTCCCCGGCCAGCGACCACGGGAAATCGACGACTACCTGCACAGAGGGGAGTACGTGTTGTCAAGCCGTCTTTCCCGCTCCTTTTCGCCGTCCACCGCACGTTTTGCATCACCGGGTCGCAGCTACGCCGCGGCTGTCCGAGGAAGGTCCCCTAGCCCGCGTGGGGGAAACTAAACAAAGCAACCTGTGGAGGTCAGGTTGCTTGCCGAGGAAACGATGAAGATCCTCCAGCGACCACGCCGTTTGAAGACGCCGCACCTACTACGGCAACGACGCATGCAACAACAGCCTCGACCACGACGCGATCCGCCTTCAAAACGACGCCGTCATGAGGAAAAGCTTCTACCACACGCCCCACCTACAATTCACATATCCGACGAAGCCGTGACCCGACGCCGAAGACGACATGCAACACTAGAGCCAGGACATCCGACTTAGAAGTCGTTATCAACGGCCGAAAAGTTACCGCTCTAGTTGACACAGGAGCCGATTATTCGGTGATGAACGGACCGTTCGCTGCGCAGCTGAGGAAAGTAACGACCGCTTGGGACGGCCCACAAATTCGCACCGCAGAGGGCCACCTCATTACGCCATCAGGACGATGCACAGCGCGAGTGACTCTCAAGGGACATACCTATCCCGCGACCTTCGTAGTGCTACGGCAATGTTCCCGCCAAGTGATCTTGGGCATGGATTTCCTCAATGAGCATCAGGCGATCATCGACCTGCGATCCAAGATGATCACACTTTCCACGGACGAGGCCATTCCGTCGATGAGAACTCCGGAACATCACGTTGCGCACAGTGTCCTGGAGGAACAAGTGAGTGTCCCACCCCGCTCAAGCGTCATCATCACCGTAGGCGCCACGGAAGTGGATAACACTGAAGCCATTATCGAGGGGAACATGCAGTTGCTTCTCGACCGAGAAATCGGCATCGCCAGAGGCATCGCACATTTCCGGAAAGGACAAGCCGAAGTACTCCTGACAAACTTCAGCGAAGAATACCGGCACGTTGTGGGTTTCTAAGTGGACACAGGCCACCACCCACCGCGGGTTCGAGCTTCGCGCGAGCCAAGGGCCCCGATCAGCCGTCACCACACACACACTGGGACACCGATGCAGTGCACTCAACCTCCGCTGGGAGGAGAGCGATTCGCCGCAAAGAAATAGGCCTCCACGTTCACAAAGGAGACGTTTATTCACGTCGTCCTTCAGCAGTACACACACACTCAATCGTCACCCCATCCCGGGGGCGCGCGAGGAGCAAGGCTCCGCTGCGCGCACGAAGCGACTCGAGTAATGCGCGCCGCTAGCACGCCGCTGCAGGAGAATGTCCCCGCGGCAGTGCTGTGATCTCTCTCTCGTGTCGACCGTTGGGCCGGTTGCGAGAGAGAGTGGGCAAACAACGCAAGGTACGCCTGTCGGAGGTCGCTGGACCCCGCTGGACAGGCTCGAGCCGCTGCAGGTCAAAGGACACGTGCGGGCGAGCTCGAGTAAGCACTGGTCCGAACGGGAAAGGCCGGCACGGACAAACAGTAACGTACACACCTTACGCTGTCTCGGAGGGATCTCTCTCTCTGGGCCCCGCTCGGACGGTCGCGCGGTGTGCGGCCGCCCAAAGTGGGTCCCGTATTCCCGCCAAAAGGCGCCAATGGCAAAGGCCCTTGGGGAGCCGGGGCGGAGCTGTGGCTAAATGACAGTGATTAGTCACCCAGCCGCCTCTCCACCGCCTGAGGCAGGAGCAAGGGAAAGAGGAGAAACAACGCGGGAGGCCGGCACAGCCGCGCAAAGGCGACGGCGGAAAGCCAGGATTCCCACAACGTTAACAGAGGAACGACGATTGCTTTCCTCGACGAAATATCCGACGTACGAGACTCATTCGCCCTCTCCGATCCATCCGTAGAAGATTCACCTGACCAAGAGAACTCGCCCACTTTCGACATAAACCCAGCCCTGCCCCGGACCAGACAAGACCAGATCCGCAATCTCCTTCGGAGCTACAGCCAGTGCTTCTCGTCGTCGCCAAAAGTCCGACAAACGCCAATTGCCAAACATCGCATTATAACCGACCAGCATGCCTGACCTCTCCGCCAGAGCCCCTGCCGAGTGTCGCCGCGAGAACGACAAGACATCCGGGACCAAGTGGAAGAAATGCTGCGCGACGACGTTATCCAGCCTTCAAAGAGCCCCTGGGCAGCACCTGTTGTTCTAGTGAGAAAGAAATAGACGGTGCACTTCGATTCTGCGTTGATTACCGGCGCTTGAACAACATCACAAAGAAGGACGTCTACCCCCTCCCTCGCATCGACGACACACTGGACCGGCTCTGCAACGCCAGGTATTTCTCATCGATGGACCTCAAGAGCGGCTACTGACAAATTGAGGTCGATGAAAGAGATCGCGAGAAGACCGCATTCATCACTCCAGATGGCCTCTTCGAGTTCAAGGTGATGCCATTTGGTCTCTGTTCCGCACCAGCGACATTTCAACGAGTAATGAATACAGTGCTGGCAGGCCTGAAGTGGCAGATTTGTCTGGTATATTTAGATGACGTCGTTGTCTTTGCCTCGAACTTTGAAGAGCACCTGAAAAGGCTTCGAACAGTACTAGACGCAATCAAATCGTCCGGGCTAACCTTGAAAGCAGAGAAGTGCCACTTTGCCTATGAAGAGCTGCTGTTTCTAGGTCATATTGTTAGCAAGGAGGGAGTATGCCCAGACCCACAGAAAACAGCTGCTATCGCAATGTTTCCGCCACCGGCCAATAAGAAAGCTGTGCGCAGATTCCTCGGACTGTGCGCGTATTACCGTCGTTTCGTCAAAAACTTTTCGCGCATCGCCGAGCCACTGATCGACCTGACAAAGGCAGATGTGCCACTTAAATAGGAAGCGCCCCGCAAATGGAAGCCTTCAAGGAACTTCAGTGCCGTTTACAGACCCCACCGATCCTTGGGCACTTTGATGAAAACGCCGAGACTGAAATTCATACCGACGCAAGTAGTGTGGGCCTAGGCGCTGTCCTCATTCAGAAAATTGACGGAGTGGAGAAGGTCATCGCGTGCGCTAGCCGTTCCCTGTCCAAAGCCGAAGCTAATTATTCGACAACTGAGAAGGAGTGCCTTGCCATCATCTGGGCTACGTCGAAATTCCGCCCCTACCTGTACGGACGACCGTTCAAGATGGTCAGCAATCACCACGCACTGTGCTGGCTCGCCAGTTTGAAAGACCCCTCCGGCCGCGTCGCTCGATGGAGCCTGCGGCTCCAGGAGTTTGATGTAACCGTTGTTTACAAGTCCGGACGCAAGCACTCTGACGCCGACTGCCTGTCACGAGCCCCTGTAGATGCACCGCCGCCGGACGACGATGAGGACGCCTTCCTGGGACCCATCAGCTCCAGCTCTTTTGTACAACAGCAACACGCGGACCCCGACATAAAATGCCTCATCGAATACTTGGAAGGCAAGGTTTCTTCACCCCCCGCCCCGTTCAAGCGAGGACTGTCTTCGTTCTGTGTACAGAACGATGTCCTCATGAAGAAGAATTTTGCAGCGAACAAGACAGCCTACCTCCTTGTTGTACCTGTAAGTCTGCGCGGAGAAGTTCTTCAGGCCTCACACGACGAGCCAACAGCTGGACATCTCGGGTTTACACTCACCCTCCGCCACATTCAAGAAAAGTATTACTGGCCCCGACTGTCTGCCGATGTCGCACATTATGTGCAAACCTGCCGAGATTGTCAGTGACGAAAGACCCCTCCAACCCGACCAGCAGGATTTCTGAACCCCATTGAACCCCCCTCAAGGCCCTTTCAGCAGATCAGCATGGACTTGCTTGGGCCGTTCCCAACATCAACATCTGGAAATAAGTGGATCACTATAGCGACCGACTACCTGACCCGCTACGCCGAGCCAAAAGCCCTACCAAACGGAACAGTAGCAGAAGTCGCCAAATTTTTCGTGGAGCACATTCTTCTGCGACACGGCGCCCCCGATGTGCTCATCACTGACAGAGGAACAGCATTCACGGCGGAACTGACGCAAGCCGTCCTCCATTACAGCCAAACCAGCCACCGGAGAACAACTGCATACCACCCGCAGACCAACGGACTGACCGAGCGCCTCAACAAAACCATCGCCGATATGCTCATCATGTATGTCGATGCCGAACACAAGACCTGGGACGTCATCTTGCCTTACGCAGTCTTCGCCTACAACACTGCAGTGCAGGAGACCACACAGATGACGCCTTTTAGGCTCGTCCATGGCAGAGAGGCCACGACCACGCTGGACGCCATGCTGCTGAACGTTACCGAGGAAGATAACGTCGACGTCGCCACCTACCTACAACACGTAGAAGAAGCCCGAAGACTTGCCCGATTAAGGATCAAAGACCAGCAGCGGACCGACGCCACACACTACAACCTACGAAGACGCGACGCGGAATACAAGCCAGGAGACCGAGTCTGGGTATGGACGCCCATTCGCTGCCGAGGATTGAGCGAAAAGCTTTTGCGACGCTATTTCGGCCCGTACAAGGTTCTTCGTCGGCTAGGTGAATTGGACTATGAAGTCGTCCCTGACCAAATGACTGCATCCCAGCGCCGCCGCGTACGACCCGAACTAGTCCATGTCGTACGCCTAAAGCCCTATCATGCACGCTAAAGGACGCCGTGTTTCCACATTCGGTGTTTATTTTTGCACAATCCGTTTTTCATTGTTGATAGCTGCATTATTTTCTAAAGCATCGAGGCGATGCTTCTTTGAGAGGGGCGTAATGCCCCGAGTCTTTGTAGCGTTTGTTTGTTGTGTTTATTTGTTCATGCTTCAAGGCTGCCGGCACGCCGCTTTATCGCTTCGTTTGTGACGCAAGACGCGCCTAGAATTATCTTGATGGATCGCATCCGGACGGAGCCGACTCTAGTTTGTGCCAGAATGTTCTAGTAACTTCTAAAGCTTTATCTCGAAGATTCGCTGTCGGCTTTAAAAAGAGCACGGCCGACAGTGGCGGGCATTCTGTCCGACGACCGCCGAGCACGCTCGTTGCTATGCCGCCGCCGAGTGATTCAGTTCTTTGCGGGCGCAAGTCAGCCCGAATAAAGAGTTTCGTTTCGAAGACATTCTCGCTGTGTTCCTGTTCGCCGAACTTCAGTCACCACTACGTGACAATATTTCTCCGTGGCGAATGCCTTGGCCACATTCAGCCCGTCGACTCTTTGCTCGATCCCGAACGATACGCCGAATCATGTTCTCTTGCTACTAATTCTCTTACTTCGCCCGCATCTCCCGCTTTGGTCACAGACGATACCTTTGCCAATTCCGTCGACGGCAGTCTTGCCACACCGCAACGCGCCCGACTACTTCACCTACTGAACCAGTTTCGCTCTTCTTTCGACGTGGCTCAAAACCGACTCGGCCGCACGTCTACCGTGACCCATGAGATCGACACCGGAGCCCACTTGCCGCTTCGTCAACGCCCGTACCGAGTTTCAGCAGCCGAACGCCAGATTATCAACACTCAGGTGGACGACATGCTTCAGCGAGGCATCATTCAACCATCCAGTAGTCCATGGGCCTCTCCTGTGGTTCTAGTGAAGAAAAAAGAAGGCACAATACGGTTTTGCGTCGATTATCGGCGACTTAACAAGATAACCCGCAAAGACGTTTACCCGCTGCCACGAATCGATGACGCCCTTGACTGCCTCCAAGGCGCGGAGTTCTTTTCTTTTTTAGACCTGCGTTCAGGATATTGGCAGGTCCCTGTGGCGGAGGCTGACCGTGCCAAGACGGCTTTTGTTACACCAGATGGCCTGTACGAATTTACTGTCATGCCTTTCGGCCTTTGTAATGCCCCAGCAACTTTCGAGCGAGTGATGGACTCCATTTTACGCGGCCTGAAGTGGACCACGTGCCTGTGCTACACAGACGACATTGTCGTCTCCGCGCCTGATTCTGAGACGCACCTTCACCGCTTGGAGCACGTGTTGACATGTTTAACTGCCGCGGGGCTCCAACTTAATCTCAAAATGTGTCGCTTTGGCGCCCGCCAACTGACAATTTTAGGTCACGTCGTCTCTAAGGACGGCGTGCTTCCTGACCCAGCCAAACTTCGTGCCGTCGCTGAGTTCCCCAAGCCGTCGACTCAGAAGGAACTTCGCAGCTTTCTCGGCCTGTGTTCTTATTTCCGACGTTTTGTCCGAAATTTTGCCACTATCATCGCACCTCTTACGAACCTTCTTCGGGGCGCCAACAACCTGTCCCATTGGTCACCTGACTGTGACGACGCCTTCATCACCTTACGCCGGCTGCTCACAGCGCCTCCCATTTTACGCCACTTTGACCCCACTGCTCCCCCTGAAATTCACACCGATGCCAGTGGCGTTGGCCTCGGCGCTGTCCTTGCGCAACGTAAACCCGGCTACGCGAGCCGTGCACTGACAAAAGCAGAATCCAACTACTCAGTAACCGAGAAGGAATGCTTGGCGATTGTTTGGGCGATCGGAAAGTTTCGCCCTTACGTTTATGGCCGCCCTTTTGATATCGTCACGGACCATCATTCCCTGTGCTGGCTGGCCTCCTCGAAAAACCCTACAGGCCGCCTCGCTCGCTGGGCCCTACGCCTACAAGAGTATGATATCTGTGTCATCTATCGCTCCGGCCGAAAACATAACGACGCCGACGCATTGTCCCGCTTTCCACTGCCGCCAGAGTTGTCTGCCACTCGCCAGCCGGTTGCGCTTCGCTGTCGTTTTCAACAGATACCATGGGCAGCGAGCAACAAAAGGACCCCTGGATATTTTCACTTGTACGTTTTCTCTCAAATTCCTCAGCGGCACCCGTGCCTCGTGCCCTACGCCGCCAGGCTGCTCACTTCGCCATTCGTGATGGTCTCCTGTACCGCCGCAACTACGTCCCTAGCGGCAGGAAGTGGTTGCTTGTCGTCCCTGCCCATCTGCGGCCGACATTCTGCGGCCGACATTCTGCGCCCTGTTTCACAACGACCCGCAGTCTGCTCATGCCGGCGCCTTTAAAACATACACACGACTCCGTCTCCGCTATTATTGGCGCGGTATGTTCACCTACGTCCGCAAATACGTCCGCTCGTGCCCTGACTGTCAACCTCGCAAGCCGGCTCCTCACCAGTCAGTCGGCCAGATGCAGCCTCTGTTTTGACAGAGTTGGGATTGACCTCTACGGCCCCCTTCCTTACACTGCTGCTGGCAACTGCTGGGTTATTGTAGCCGTCGACCACCTCACGCGTTATGCCGAAACCGCGGCTCTTCCTGCTGCTACAGCACCACACGTTGCCTCTTTCATCTTGCATCACTTCATTCTTCGCCATGGAGCGCCCCGGGAACTGCTGAGCGACCGTGGGCGCGTCTTTCTGTCCGAGGTCGTGGAATCTCTTCTCAAACAGTGTAAGATCACTCACCATACCACCACGGCCTACCATCCTCAGACTAACGGTTTGACGGAACGGTTTAACCGCACCTTGGGCGATATGCTGTCAATGTACGTGTCTTCCGACCACTCCGACTGGGACCGGATCCTGCCGTTCATCACCTACGCCTACAACACCGCCACGCAGACCACCACCGGCTTCTCGCCGTTTTTTCTCCTCTACGGGCGAGAACCTTCCGCACCACTCGACACAGTACTTCCTTACCGGCCCGACGTGTCTGAGTGCACCACTATTTCGGAGGCTTCCAAGCATACCGAGGAGTGCCGTCAGCTCGCTCGGTCGTTAACATCCGGCGAGCAGGGGCGTCAAAAATTCGGTTTCGACACAAGCCACACTGCTGACAGTTTTCTACCCGGCTCTCTCGTCTGGCTTCACGTGCTGTCTACCTCACCCGGCCTTTCCTCCAAACTTCTCCCCAAGTACCACGGACCTTACCGCATCGTAGAGCGCACTTCCCCGGTCAACTACATTGTCGACCCGGTGACACCCTCCACATATCAACGCCGACGCAGCCGCGAGACTGTTCATGTGTCACGCCTGAAGCCGTACTATGATCCGTGTGTCTTGTCGTCTTCCTGACTCGCCAGGATGGCTTCGCCTTCAGCCCAGGGGTGATTGTAAAGAGGAAGATGAGCAGCGGCGGCCGCCGCTCCGCTAGAGCGTGGCACGAGATCGCTGGCTGGATGACCGAAGCTCGGACCGCCATTTTGGCTAGCTGTCGTTAAGTTATTTTCCCCGGAAATCCTGTTACACTTCGATTAATTCCCTAGCTTTTGTATCTGCTTTTTGAGAGAATTCGCACACCGGAAAAACATGGCTCACAAGAGTGCGGTGGGCAGGAGCTTATACGCTTAGGCATATTTGGGCCTTCTTTATTTTGCTCAATGTTTCTTTCGTGTTCCCTGATTCGCTCGTTAACACAGCGCCTAGTTTGACCAATATAGGAGCGGCCGCATGAGAGGGAAATCTCATACACAACTCCTTTGGCGCACTTCATGAACGATCGCCCATGTTTGTTGCCACACCCTCTCTCTTCTTTTCGTCCTCTTTCAATGCGAGAGCAAAGGCTTCCAAGCTTTTCCGGGGCTGGAAACACAAGCGGCACAACATGCCTGCTCGCGACCTTTTTCAAATTGTGGGCTAACTTGTGCACGTAGGGCACCACCACAGGTCGCACCACCTCTTCTAGAGGGACATCTTCCCCAGCTCTCACAGCCTTTCTCTTCATCTTCTGTAGCAGGCTTTCAGCGACAGCCGTTACAAGCGAACCAGGGAACCCAGCTAAAGACAGCCTAGCCAACTGGTTCTGAAAACTTGGAAAATCATGGATTCGAGGCAAAGTGAAGCAATCCCCCTTTTTATTAGCTTGGAATGAGCAGAATCATATGGGAGAAGCCCCTTTTTTGCGCACAGAGCATACGTCCAACAAACCTGTTCCTCGCAGAACTCAATATTAAGGTGTAATATTAAGATCTACGGCGCACTCCGGAACAATTGCTGTGAGATTATCATTCACTGGTTCAACGTTACGGTTGTACTGCTCAGTTAAAGCGACATATCTGTTCTACAGCGAAATCCTGAATTCCTCTCCTTTCGCTTTTACCGTGAACTCGTTAATGGGCTTCCACTTCACTAGTTTCCTCCGTTCCCTCTTCAAATCTAAGCTAATACGAGATCTTACCATTCTGTGGTCGCTACAACAGACCTTTCTGAGGACCTCCACATCCTCTACGATGCCAGGGTGAGCGCACAGTACGAAGTCTATTTCATTTTTAGTCTCACCACTGGGGTTCTTCCACGTCCATTTCCTGTTTTCTCATTTGCAGAATAAGGTATACATGATCTCTAAATTAAGTCTACCTACGAACCCTACTAATAACTCTCCCCTGCTATTCCTGGAACCTGTACCATAGTCACCTACCCGCTGGTCTCCAGCCTGCTTCTTGCCTACCTTCCTACTGAGGTCGCCAATCAGTGCAGTGTACTGTGATTTTACTTTGGTCATAGCCGATTCCATGTCTTCATAGCAGCTTTCAAGAACCTGGTCATCATGGCTTGCTGTAGGCCCGTAGGCCTGCACCACCTTCAGCTTCTACCTCTTATTAAGCCTAATTACGACAGCTGCCACCCTCTCATTACTACTATAAAACTCCTCTATGTGGCCAGCCATATCCTGATTGGTGAGGAATGCGACATCTAGTTCTCATCTGTCCGGTAACCAACAACAGCACAGTGCATGCCCACCCTTTAGTACTGTACACGCCTCATAAGTCCTTCTAACCTCACTGAGCCCTGCGACATCCCATTTAATACCCGCTAGTTCCTTGAACAGCACTGCTAAGCTAACCTCACCGGATAAGGTTCTCCATACAACGCGCAGACAAACATACACGCAGCTCTTGCGCTAACTGCTCCGCCGTGCTGCACGCTCAGGTGGCCGGCATATCTGTTGCTGGTAGCGCTGGCCAATGCCTTGACCTTGAATAAATAAATAAAATACTAAAAACGGCCACGACTGGGATTCGAATGTGCAGCAGCGCGAACAGATCAGCTTCGCTGGCCTGTGCACGAGAGCACTATGCTATCGGCGCAAATGATCATGCCTCATGGTAAACTGTATCAAACTATCATGCTCTGCACTGCGCATCGTTGTCTTCAACTTCCATCTACGGCACTGTAAGGTATTGGTGGTATGCACGGGGTCGTTAGGACCGCTAATCCTTTCTCAGCTCCCCGCCATGGCCGTCTTCAACAGATCTCCCCGGAAGGGGTGCGCTCGAAGCGAAGAATCACATTTCTTGGAACGATGCACGCGCCTTCGCGCGCCAGGCCAGCCGGGCGGGTGTCCATCGCCCCGCGGGGCCGATTCGCGCCGGCTAGGCAAAAGAGCGGTGACAGCTATGAGGCTCAAGAGCCGCCACACGACAGCCCCCCCCCCCCCATCTTCATCTTAAACCGCTCGTCTTAACGGACACCAGAAGAGGCACAAACCAGCGACGAACGTCTGATTCGAAAAGTCTGTGGACCTTCTGCAGTTTAAGCACTGTCAGACGGACTGGGTGTCAGGGCGCTGTTGACGAGGGGGGCAATAAAAAAAATGACGAATAGCTGGCGACAGCGCGGCTAGCCATGGGCAGCGAAGGCCTGAGTTGAATGACGCGACTAACCGGGTGTCAGTGAGGCGCCAGCTAGTAAGCCTGGGGAAGGCTAAGTCGCCAGCGAACACGGGTCCAAGCTTGCAGTGGCAGTTACAGCGGTAACTGCCCATTTAAGCCCCATAATCCCCAATTCCGAGACGACGCCAAGGTTTAGGGTCATTGGGGAAACCGATGGCATGTGCTCGCACGAGTGTATTTTTGTGTTTGTTTTTTCTTTTATTTTGCGAGGGAGTGCTGGCAACTGTGCATTTGTGTCTCTTTTTGCTTTTATTTTGCGATGGAGAGGGTGATTTACCCTACGGAAGCTGGAGGGCTGGCCATGCTTTCGATGAGCCAATCATATGAAGAGTGTAGCATGATTGGAAGCTACCAAATGTGGGCAGGGCCTTTAGGTCTTTAAAACCGGGCCCCAGAGCCGGAAAATGGGTTCTGAGCTAAGGTCAGGTGCTATGCATCTTCGGCTACGCCAAGTAGGGGCCTCCCCTACCCTAGTGTTAGTCAGTTCCACCTTTTTGTTGTTTGTCTTTTTGCTGCTTAATTTGTCTCCAGTGCCTAAAATTGTATGTAATGCAAGTTTCTGTATATAAAACTGCAAGTACTCCCTTTATCCCTGCATCTTAATTCATCGTAAGACCGTCTCTGACGGGGCACCCCTGGTGCGAAGAAAAGCTTCAGTCTTCCAGTTAAACAAACCGTCTCTGGCGGGGCACCTCTGGTGCAAGGAAGGAGAAGCTGAACTTTACTGGCACGAACAGATCAGGTCAGCTTAAAGGGACACCGAGGAGAAATTGAAGTTGGCTTGTATCGACAGAATACCAGCTCCTGATTACAAAAACGCCACTCATACTGACAACAAAGCTCTTGTAATGTAGAAAAGAGGAAGAATCAAAATACAGGTATCGCCGCCACAGGCCAAACTCGCAAGTACAAGCGTGATGACATCCTAGGACAAAGCAGTGTTGCTAGAACCAATGATTCTAGCAACGCTAAGACACGAGAAGCCACGAATCACTCAGGCGCAGCCAATGCATGCGCAAATCTCCTTGACGTCGCCAGATGGCGCCACGTACTCGGCAGCTACGCGCATGCCTGCAGCATCGGGACCAATCGCCGCCTGCTCACCGGCAGTAGGCGGGCTCCCGGTATTCCGCTAACGGTAACAATGTACACGGTATGCTAAAGGTGTCTATTTGCGAGAACTTCGCTGACGACTTCGAGAATGGGATCCATTGTAACGCTGGCAAAGCGCCGGTGCAAACGTAAACGAAGTGACGGTAGCGACGGCCGCAATAGCCGATAGATGCCTTCAATGTGCGGCCGGTGGTAGCTTTCTTTTCGGCTGCTGCTAGGCCGCACTGCTGGCCGCCAGAAATCACGGAGTCTGCGTTACGTCATGTGCACGCCATGTTTCACGTCACTTAGTCCTGTGTCGTCATAAGAGAATCCCAAGTTTGAATCAGAGCAGCGGGAAAACTTTTTCAACTTTGAATCCAAATTTCTTAGAAATAAATGCTTCTTCCACTGCCGGCCAAGTGGCAACAAAGCCATGAAATGCCGAACTATCGGATTTTGCTTTTTAAAAAATATTAATAGAGCTCTCTTCACTGTCCCTTTAACCTCAATAGGAGCTTAACCTGAGTCCAACATCGTCGCCAGACATGCAGATGAAAACCATGAGCCAATCAGGCTAAACACATGCTTTCGCATGTTTACTTGGTTTAACTACATTAATATCCTACGATTTTTTGAAGTCCTTGACATCCCCTTTCTTATGGATTAAAATTATGATAACGTTCTTCCAAGCTTCTGTTGCGGACGAGGTCATAAGCATTGCGTATACATAGGGTTCATCGTTTTCGGGCAAAACCTGATTTTTCCCGATTTCTGGAACAACTGTGCCCGTGGAACTACTCTGGCCCCAGAAGGCGTGCGGGCAAGAGGCGGCCGACAGACAAGGACAAAAACCATTTGGCGTTATGGAAACTGAGAGCCGTACTGGATCCATTCCAGAAGCGACTGCTGAGTCAGTCGTTGGATGACTACCAACCTCTCTTGGTTTCTGCGACCGACAAAGTAGTTTAACCAATACTTGCTTTACTTAACCAATACAGGTGTTGAAGTCGTGGACTGTTGGCATGCACGACGCAAATGTGCGCTAGCGAATGTTGTGTTGATAATTTCATGCATAGCTAATGAAAATGGAAACTGTGATGTTGAGAGAATGTCCTATCAGCCGAGATACTTCCAAAGGCCAGACAGGTCTCGCAAGGAAACAGGTGATTAGCTGTATTAACGAGGCAGCGCCAAACACGATCACAAGACGAGCACACAGACAAAGCGCTGAACTTACAACTGACGGTTTATTGAAGGTGTGCCATGGCATGACTACTGTGGCAAACGATCTTAATAAAGAAAGATACACACCTAAAAAACACATGAATGGCATATCAAAACAAAAACCCTTCGCCTGGCAACAGAAAACATGACCAGCTGAGCATGACTTTTTTTTTTATCTTTTAAAAATTGATGTTTCTAACTGGACAGGGCTGTTGAAGCAGCGATTACACAGTGATCGTAGTGTTTGTGTTACTTGTTAAATATTACTTGCGATTAAAAAAATTGAATAAATTATTACAGTTTGTAAGTTTAGCCAGAGAAAAAAAATCCGTATTTTTGAATGTTTCTGCAAAAAACCCAATTTCTCTCCTATTATCAAGTAGAAAACTGGCACCCAATTTTTAACCCCTCCCCCCCCCTCGTTTGAAGATATATAGAACCCAAAAATGAAGAACCCTATGTATACCGGGTGGCTAATTTTTCTAGCACAATCTTCCCCCTGGCCTTCGAGAACTTACCTGATCCTCACCAGCTGCTTTTTGCTTCCTTGTGTGAGCGTGTGTGTGTCCGTTCCTATGTATGCCAGTTAGCACTTTCCAAAACTGTATGATTTTCCCCTCTGCATTGCTCCTAAGGTTTTCTTTACTGGCGGGATGTTGCATTGCTGTGCGATACTGCCCATCTCATTTATGTCCTGATTACATTGGCTACTGTACAGATGAAGATGAGAAAATGTGTTATTACATCAGCCTGCACTAAATCCCCACGGCAGCGGGAGTGTGTAGATAGCCAATCAAAACGACGGTGCAAGTAGTTCTAGCCCTACTTTTTTTTTTTCTTTCTGGCAGCCATTCCCACTTGGTGAGAGCAATGTCACTCACAGGTCGTGGCGTATGCGGGAATCGTGCAGGCATTTCAGAAGAGATGAAGCCCACATGCGGAAGCAGCACAGGCTGTGCACAGGGAGGGGACCCAAGACAGGAGTGTGGAAGAGGAGAATTTGTGTGGGAGCTGCGAAAGGAAGGCTGTGTCGTTTCGCATGAAATGATTGGGAAGCATGGCATCGCAACCACCGCTTTCAAAGCGAGTAATGGGTGGACGACATGCTTCATGCAGCGCGACGGACTGCGCTTGAGGAGGTACATATAACTTTGTCAGCGACTGCCTCCTTCTTAGGAAGAGAAGGTAGTGGACTTCCACAAGTTTGCCATACGCCTGCGGCGGGACCGAGAATCTATGATCTCATCTCGCAAAGTGGGAATGTCGACCAGACGCCCATCATGCCGATGAGCAGGAAGGTCAGCTCTCTGACGATCACGCAGCAGGCTCGTCAAAATGACAGGCGCCGAGAAGCAGCATTTCGCGGTAATGCTGGCTATCACAGCAGGAAGTTGCCACCGTATGTTGTCGTTAAAAGCAAAACTGTGCCAAAGGCCGACTACACAGCCGGCATACGTGTACGAACCCAAGAGAATGGATGGGTGTTGGCCAACCTAATGGCTGATTGAGTCTGGAATGTCTGGGGACAGCGATCTGGCGCTCTGCTTCTTCTGTCTCTCCCCGTGCTCGAAAGTTTTCGCGGCCACCTTGGAGAGGATGTACACTGGGGACTAAAGGAGCTGTGCACCAAGATCGCCATCACTGTGGGTGGACTCACTTCAGTGCAGCAGCCCCGTCTTTGTGTGAACAAACTGTTCAAAGACAGTGCCTGTATGCAGACTGGATGGAGCACACCCTGACCGGCAAGATTAAGAGGCTGTCCGTGCTCCTGGACGCAGCGCGGTCGCTGCCAGCTGACTTGTTCTCAAAGAGTTTCAAGAAGGCTGCAATCACCAATGTGCTGGAGGGCAGTGAGGATGATCAGTTTCGGGAGCACGACGAGGAAGTGGCCAGTGGGCCTACAGACAAAGATGGATCAAGTGCAGTAATAAACCTGTTTTCAAATAGTGTACACATACATTTACGTAGAAAGGTAAGCTATCTAACGCATTTTTTTTTTGCATTACCGCAATTTTCACTCATCCTGAAAAACTTGTCATAAAATTTACCCCGCATAATAAATGCACTCTCCAGCTCTGCTTCGGTTTTTTGGAAAAGAAAGTGCATTTATTATGCGAGTAAATATGGTATCTTAACTCATGTAGTGCTTTTGCTGTTGTTGCTTGTTCTTTGCTTCTGTGCATCTGTTGTCCAGTGCATTTATGCGCTCGCGCATTAAATACAACCAGTTGATAGTCAGTGCTCGTGTGTGTCTGCTCCTTCTTTTTCTTATCTTTTTGTGCTTTTTTTCTTCAGTCACCAAATTGCCCAGCAATACACTTTGATGTAGTACACGAATGCTGATGGAGAGACAAAAAAAAAAGAAGCCGGACATGCAGCTACAGTTTGTTGTTGCCAGTCTGAATGTAGGGTCCCTTATGCCTCACTGTAAACTGCGTGATGAAATCTCTGAATCTCGTGCGTGCCATGTGGCTGCTGAAACCAAGCAGCTGACGACTGACCGGCATGCCTGGCACTGCTGGGGGCTGCCGGAGGGCCCGCTGGTACGTGCTGAGGGCCAGGTGTGGGAAGCCCAGCTGGTGGAGTGCCCGGCCCGTGTTGAACAGGGCCTCCTGGCAGCTGCCTCCCCGGGTGTGGGCGTAGCGGCCCAGGAAGCCCATGGCCTGGGCCGCCAGCCAGTGGCGATGCGCCGAGAACTTCTGGCAGCCAATGTGCACCAGGGAGAGGCCCGCGCACAGCAGCAGCAGGGGCTCCTCCTCCTCACCCACCTGGCCCAGCAGCTGCACATACTCCGCTGCCACCACCCCGACCGTCAGTGGTCGGCTGCTGCCGGGCTGCCAGTAGTACCTACCCAGGGCATGCTTGTAGGTGCCCGAGACCAGGGCGTTGTGGCCGTTGAGGAGCCCCAGTGGCACACTGTCCGGGTACTTGTAGAGCAGTCGCAGGCAGAACCGGTTCTGCCGCATCACGGGGCTCAGGTTCATGGCCAGCCCAAAAAGGTTCCAGGCACGCATGTGGTTCGGGTACTGCAGCACAGGCCCCAGAAAAGTCACAATACCATTCCAATGCTCACGTAGCCAAACTAGATGTGGCGTCAATGGCCTGTTGGGGGAGCATGCTCCAAATTTAGAAAACCTAGATGACACGCAAGCATTTGGTTGTGTGCATCAGTAAGTGCAAGGCATGCGCAGCCCAGTTTGAAGAGGCCAAGATTCTTGGCAAGAGTGCACATAGCACGGTGCGGACTATGATATTTACTTGCGCAATGAACCCACTTTTGCCACTGGGAATTTACTTTCATTTTTAATCTTGCAGAAAAAAAGTAAAGAAAGAAACGCGCACATGACCATTAGGACAGGCGCTCAGCGGCATGTTTGCATCATCTCGCTGTGACTGGCCACCGCTGCTGACTCTTGGAAAACCAGCAGGCACCGTCTGAGCAAATGATATGCCAGACACCAGCAACACAAAAATGCGGGTGACTTGGGGATGCATCTTCTGCTGATGGATGGATGCACAAGCAGGCACGCAAAAGGGCAGGCGGTCAGGTGGGCGAGCAAGCGACTAGACAGGCGAGTGGGTGGAGGACGGCCGTACACAAAATTTCGACTCTAAAGAAAAACAAAACCTGTATACACTTCTTTTCCTGCAAAATGAACCCTCCCCTCCAAATTGATGTGAATTTTGCTAAAAAAAAATAAAGTGGGTTCATTACCTGAGTAAATGGGGTACTTAAAACCTACCACATAAAGAAATTTGGCAGTGAGTGCTTTAGCATCCTGTCTTCATCTCCGCTTGCGGCTGATTGACTTTACAGAAACAGATAACTGCTGACCCAATGAAAGGAAACACTAAAGAAAACTGATTTGGTTGTGTAATAAATCCATGCTCTTCTACATCGTTCCTACCTTCTTCACGTGGGCTTACACACAGTGTGAGGTTCCGCCAATAAAACCAGCTAACAATTAGCCCCTCTGTGTGTGTGTGCCCTTCTTGTGGTTTGTCTCGGTTTGCGCTAAAAACTATTTACAAGATCAATCCGTGTAGGCCTTCACACACGAGTGGCAGCATACTGACCACCCAAAATGGGCACAGAGAACCAGGCTTCCTGGTGATGCAACACAGAGCCTGGCCTTCAGGCTGGCCAGCGCAGTCTGTGCGCGTTGGGTGAGCCCCAGAGAGAGTGTGCTCACCTTGAGTACGAGCAGGCGTGCCAGCGAGAAGGTGTGCTCCTCCTGCCCTGGGTCCCTGTAGTGTGCATGGAAGCTCAGGAAGTCCAGCTCCTGGGAACACACACACTTACTTTTCTGCTAACGCCAACCGATCTTGCCCACTCCAATTGAGGCAACCCAAAGGGCACAGTCCATGAATTTCCAGACAACAATGCAGCCAGGGAGTGCGAAAACTGAGTGAGTAAGCAGAGCTGCCACAGAGGTGGCTGACTGAGGCAAAGAGTGCTGTGGCTCAGACGCCCTCTTCTTCTTCATGTGGTGAGCAGCTTCATGTATGTTGACCGCACTTTGCTGCCAAGGCCAGCTGGTAGGTGGGGAGAGCACCTGCCAACAGTGCCATGGAAGGTGGACGTTCTGAATGCGCTACCTCAATGCGGTTCTTATGCTATTGCATTGCCATAGCTAATACTAGTAGCGTCCTGCTTGGCTGCTGACCCAAAGACGGGGGTTCAATACTGGCTGCGGCGGTCGCATTCCAATGGAGGCGCAATGCTAGAGGCCCATGCACAGTGCACGTTAAGGAACCTCAGGCGGACAAAAATTAACCAAAGCGTCCCTTATCGCTTTAGTTGCTTTTGAACATTAAACATCATAAGACCCGAAAGCTAATGGTTGTCCTCAAGGTTTCTGATATCAGTTACACGAGATGTGATACGGACAAGTGCAAATGAAAGCATGACCACAGCCAAAATACAAGCTAACATTATCGCTTATTAGCAGAACATGAGACCTGGTAAAATGCACCATTTTTCTAGCTGAAGGGTAGATGTTTGGGCTCATTCTCTGTGCCTAGTTCTGGTTCTCTGTGCCCATTTTGGGTGGTCAGTATGCTGCCACTCGTGTGTGAAGGCCTACACGGACTGATCTTGTACATAGTTTTTAGTGCAAACATTATCGCTTATTAGCAGAACATGAGACCTGGTAAAATGCACCATTTTTCTAGCTGAAGGGTAGATGTTTGGGCTCATTCTCTGTGCCTAGTTCTGGTTCTCTGTGCCCATTTTGGGTGGTCAGTATGCTGCCACTCGTGTGTGAAGGCCTACACGGACTGATCTTGCAAATAGTTTTTAGTGCAAACATTATCGCTTATTAGCAGAACATGAGACCTGGTAAAATGCACCATTTTTCTAGCTGAAGGGTAGATGTTTGGGCTCATTCTCTGTGCCTGGTTCTGGTTCTCTGTGCCCATTTTGGGTGGTCAGTATGCTGCCACTCGTGTGTGAAGGCCTACACGGACTGATCTTGTAAATAGTTTTTAGTGCAAACATTATCGCTTATTAGCAGAACATGAGACCTGGTAAAATGCACCATTTTTCTAGCTGAAGGGTAGATGTTTAGGCTCATTTTCTGTGCCTGGTTCTGGTTCTCTGTGCCCATTTTGGGTGGTCAGTATGCTGCCACTCGTGTGTGAAGGCCTACACGGACTGATCTTGTAAAGTTTTTAGTGCAAACATTATCGCTTATTAGCAGAACATGAGACCTGGTAAAATGCACAATTTTTCTAGCTGAAGGGTAGATGTTTGGGCTCATTTTCTGTGCCTGGTTCTGGTTCTCTGTGCCCATTTTGGGTGGTCAGTATGCTGCCACTCGTGTGTGAAGGCCTACACGGACTGATCTTGTAAATAGTTTTTAGTGCAAACATTATCGCTTATTAGCAGAACATGAGACCTGGTAAAATGCACCATTTTTCTAGCTGAAGGGTAGATGTTTGGGCTCATTCTCTGTGCCTGGTTCTGGTTCTCTGTGCCCATTTTGGGTGGTCAGTATGCTGCCACTCGTGTGTGAAGGCCTACACGGACTGATCTTGTAAATAGTTTGTAGTGCAAACATTATCGCTCATTAGCAGAACATGAGACCTGGTAAAATGCACAATTTTTCTAGCTGAAGGGTAGATGTTTGGGCTCATTTTCTGTGCCTGGTTCTGGTTCTCTGTGCCCATTTTGGGTGGTCAGTATGCTGCCACTCGTGTGTGAAGGCCTACACGGACTGATCTTGTAAATAGTTTTTAGTGCAGACATTATCGCTTATTAGCAGAACATGAGACCTGGTAAAATGCACAATTTTTCTAGCTGAAGGGTAGATGTTTGGGCTCATTTTCTGTGCCTGGTTCTGGTTCTCTGTGCCCATTTTGGGTGGTCAGTATGCTGCCACTCGTGTGTGAAGGCCTACACGGACTGATCTTGTAAATAGTTTTTAGTGCAAACATTATCGCTTATTAGCAGAACATGAGACCTAGTAAAATGCACCATTTTTCTAGCTGAAGGGTAGATGTTTGGGCTCATTCTCTGTGCCTGGTTCTGGTTCTCTGTGCCCATTTTGGGTGGTCAGTATGCTGCCACTCGTGTGTGAAGGCCTACACGGACTGATCTTGTAAATAGTTTTTAGTGCAAACATTATCGCTTATTAGCAGAACATGAGACCTGGTAAAATGCACCATTTTTCTAGCTGAAGGGTAGATGTTTGGGCTCATTCTCTGTGCCTGGTTCTGGTTCTCTGTGCCCATTTTGGGTGGTCAGTATGCTGCCACTCGTGTGTGAAGGCCTACACGGACTGATCTTGTAAACAGTTTTTAGTGCAAACATTATCGCTTATTAGCAGAACATGAGACCTGGTAAAATGCACAATTTTTCTAGCTGAAGGGTAGATGTTTGGGCTCATTTTCTGTGCCTGGTTCTGGTTCTCTGTGCCCATTTTTGGTGGTCAGTATGCTGCCACTCGTGTGTGAAGGCCTACACGGACTGATCTTGTAAATAGTTTTTAGTGCAAACATTATCGCTTATTAGCAGAACATGAGACCTGGTAAAATGCACAATTTTTCTAGCTGAAGGGTAGATGTTTGGGCTCATTTTCTGTGCCTGGTTCTGGTTCTCTGTGCCCATTTTGGGTGGTCAGTATGCTGCCATTCGTGTGTGAAGGCCTACACGGACTGATCTTGTAAATAGTTTTTAGTGCAAACATTATCGCTTATTAGCAGAACATGAGACCTGGTAAAATGCACAATTTTTCTAGCTGAGGGGTAGATGTTTGGGCTCATTCTCTGTGCCTGGTTCTGGTTCTCTGTGCCCATTTTTGGTGGTCAGTATGCTGCCACTCGTGTGTGAAGGCCTACACGGACTGATCTTGTAAATAGTTTTTAGTGCAAACATTATCGCTTATTAGCAGAACATGAGACCTGGTAAAATGCACCATTTTTCTAGCTGAAGGGTAGATGTTTGGGCTCATTCTCTGTGCCTGGTTCTGGTTCTCTGTGCCCATTTTGGGTGGTCAGTATGCTGCCACTCGTGTGTGAAGGCCTACACGGACTGATCTTGTAAATAGTTTTTAGTGCAAACATTATCGCTTATTAGCAGAACATGAGACCTGGTTAAATGCACAATTTTTCTAGCTGAAGGGTAGATGTTTGGGCTCATTTGTTCATGATTCAGGGAGAAAAAAACTTTGCGCAAAAAAGACAAGGACTGAAAAAAAAACATATACACACAGTGCTAACAGGATTGTCTGATTATCTGCACCATTTCGCAGGTGCCACCGAGTTCGAAAAATCAGTCGGAAACTGTAATCTTGGCTCTGTGTCATCCTGTGCAAGTCAGTTGGCTGCAACAAGGGGTTCCCAAACATGTAACTCACGAAAGTGGCTTAAAATGTTGTATGTGCTATATCAGCAGACATCAGCTTAACCCTGCCTTGATGTTCAGCTTTTTCGGGCTGAAAAAATGCTTGGCAAAATGGGCCCTTGATAGACTGGTTTGGTTTATGAGAGTTTAATGTTCCAAAGCGACTTCGACTATGAGGGATACTGTAGTGAAGTGCTCCGGGAATTTTGACCACCTGGGGTTCTTTAACGTGCACTGACATCGCACAGTACACGGGCCTATAAATTTTCGCCTCCATCGAAATTCGACCGCCGCGGCTGGGATCATACCCATGTCATTCGGGCCAGCAGCCAAGCACCATAACCACTGAGCTGCGGCGGCGGTGGGCCCTTGATAGAGATGCGCAAATATTCAAAAGGCAGGTTGAATATCCTTCGCTGCACAAAGCAAATAATGCGTGCTCAAAATTATTCACACCAAATTCAATGCGATCACAGGTTTTAATAAAGTTTTTGAATAAGAGGCACGAAGCTTGAAATGGGCACGCCATAGTTTTTTTTTTTTGATGGCTGTTCCAAAACTGGGGAAACAATCAAGGGTGCAATGCGACAGACTCCTCTTGCCCATGCAGCCATGGACACTGTTTCCTCTTGCACAATCACCACACGACAGATTCACCTAAGACTCCACACATTTTTAAAACATAGGCTTTTTGAGTTAGAAGAGCACTTTTTTCGGCATAGCTCTGTCAGTGGTGTAGTACATCAAAATGCAACTAAGATGTGCTAACTAGCAGGCTGGTTAACCAATATTGAATAGTTAACCTTTTAACTATTAGTGTTAGGCTTCTTAATTATTGACAAGCCTGTATGTAGCCCACTGTAAGTAGTATCCTTGTCAGTTTTTAGAATTTCGAAAACGTGGTTACCCTCAGCCAAAATACATGTGCTTTCGAGAAGCTTGCAAGCAAAACAATCCCTCTAGTGCAGGTAACTCGTCGAAATAGCTAAAATTTCTTGGGCCACAGTGTTGAGGTTAATCGCATTTTTGAAATTCTAGAAACTGATATGGATACTGCTTGCAGTGGGCTACATGCCTCTCAATAATTAAAGAGTCTAACAGTAATACTTAAAAAGTTAACTATTCAATATTAGTTAACCAGTCAGCTAGTTAGCACATCTTAGATGTATTCTGATGTACTACACCACTGACAATGCTATGCCGAAAAGAGCGCTCTTCTAACTCAGAAAGCCTATTTTTAAAAATTGTGTAAAGTCTGAGGTGAAACGCCCTGTATAAAGCCCCGCTTTAACCAAGCCACACGAACACGCCTGAGTGATGCAGAGGTAACGTGTCTAAGTCGCATCCTGAGGGCCAGAGGTTTGCGATGTGCCAGTGGTGTGGCTGGTGCCATCTGTGGGAGCAAGCGCCACCTTTTCCTTTTTCCGTCATGCAGACACTGGCTTCTTTGTGACATGGGGCCTTTTCCGATGATGTGCAAGACAGCTGTCATTATATGCAAGCCACCGCAGAGTGCATATCACCGGATACGATTTTGGCTCTAGGCTTAATTACGAAGGCCAACGCCGGAGGGGCGCTTGCTTCGGCCGTTCTCGTTCTGGGCCCTTCGTACTGCGGGCACAGGGCAGTTCCCATGTTCCCATGATGTGCCAGTGG
The DNA here is from genome assembly GCF_055824585.1 of Amblyomma mixtum. Classification (NCBI taxonomy): domain Eukaryota; kingdom Metazoa; phylum Arthropoda; class Arachnida; order Ixodida; family Ixodidae; genus Amblyomma; species Amblyomma mixtum. The sequence goes on along the minus strand of NC_143021.1, from coordinate 38,028,985 downwards.
TGTGGCTGGTGCCATCTGTGGGAGCAAGCGCCATTTTTTCCTTTTTCCGTCATGCAGACACTGGCTTCTTTGCGACATGGGGCCTTTTCCGATGATGTGCAAGACAGCTGTCATTATATGCAAGCCACCGCAGAGTGCATATCACCGGATACGATTTTGGCTCTAGGCTTAATTACGAAGGCCAACGCCGGAGGGGTGCTTGCTTCAGCCGTTCTCGTTCTGGGCCCTTCGTACTGCGGGCACAGGGCACTTCCCATGTTCCCATGATGTGCCAGTGGTGTGGCTGGTGCCATCTGTGGGAGCAAGCGCCATTTTTTCCTTTTTCCGTCATGCAGACACTGGCTTCTTTGTGACATGGGGCCTTTTCCGATGATGTGCAAGACAGCTGTCATTATATGCAAGCCACCGCAGAGTGCATATCACCGGATACGATTTTGGCTCTAGTCTCTAGGCTTAATTACGAAGGCCAATGCCGGAGGGGCGCTTGCTTCGGCCGTTCTCGTTCTGGGCCCTTCGTACTGCGGGCACAGGGCAGTTCCCATGTTCCCATGATGTGCAAGTGGTGTGGCTGGTGCCATCTGTGGGAGCAAGCGCCACCTTTTCCTTTTTCCGTCATGCAGACACTGGCTTCTTTGTGACATGGGGCCTTTTCCGATGATGTGCAAGACAGCTGTCATTATATGCAAGCCACCGCAGAGTGCATATCACTGGATACGATTTTGGCTCTAGTCTCTAGGCTTAATTACGAAGGCCAACGCCGGAGGGGCGCTTGCTTCGGCCGTTCTCGTTCTGGGCCCTTCGTACTGCGGGCACAGGGCAGTTCCCATGATGTGCAAGTGGTGTGGCTGGTGCCATCTGTGGGAGCAAGCGCCACCTTTTCCTTTTTCCGTCATGCAGACACTGGCTTCTTTGTGACATGGGGCCTTTTCCGATGATGTGCAAGACAGCTGTCATTATATGCAAGCCACCGCAGAGTGCATATCACCGGATACGATTTTGGCTCTAGTCTCTAGGCTTAATTACGAAGGCCAACGCCGGAGGGGCGCTTGCTTCGGTCGTTCTCGTTCTGGGCCCTTCGTACTGCGGGCACAGGGCAGTTCCCATGTTGTGCCAGTGGTGTGGCTGGTGCCATCTGTGGGAGCAAGCGCCATTTTTTCCTTTTTCCGTCATGCAGACACTGGCTTCTTTGTGACATGGGGCCTTTTCCGATGATGTGCAAGACAGCTGTCATTATATGCAAGCCACCGCAGAGCGCATATCACCGGATACGATTTTGGCTCTAGTCTCTAGGCTTAATTACGAAGGCCAACGCCGGAGGGGCGCTTGCTTCGGCCGTTCTCGTTCTGGGCCCTTCGTACTGCGGGCACAGGGCAGTTCCCATGTTCGTGTTGGCGTCTAGACTTTGTTCCAAACTGTGTGTTCTTCGCCGACGTGCCAAGGGCAGTACAGCCAGGCCCGAGCTCATGAAAACGGTCGCTGCCCACTGTCTGTGCACATGACGCGCGACGAAATTTAGTCATGAGGAGCTCCGAATCCATACAAAACTCCTTCCTTTCGTTCCTCCGCCATATCGGCAATAAGTTTGCGATTTTTCAGTGAAATTGATTTTACGGACTGCCCGATTTTTCGGTCTTTTTCGTGGTCCCTAGAGGGTTAAAAAAAATCGGTCATTGACTTGGTCATATTCTGCGCATTTCTTTATCACCTGACTGATAGTGTGAATATAGCCTATTGTCAAGTATCCTTTACAAAAGCCTACCTGCGTGATCATTTGGTTGATTGAAGCCTGAGGTTGTCCTAACTCCATTAGAGATAACCTTAGTAAATGCCTCATTGCAATGGACAGTAAGCTGATCGGCCTGTAATTTTTCAAGTCCTTGACATATCCTTTCTAATAAAACACGATGATGTTAGCGTGTATGCCTGAGGTGATAAGGTATTGCGTATATAGGGTGGCTAGTTTTTTTAGTTTTCAGTATTCTAGTGTGTGGGGAGGTGCTTTACTTGTCCCCTGTGATTCACTTCCCCGCAATGCACACTCAACTCGTCCCCCCCGCTTTAACTAACAAGGAAGGGCACCGGCGTCGCAGCGCCACGGATGGTGTGTTTGCTGTGCACGCGCGCGGAAGAGAGATGGCCCTCTTCTGCTCGGGACCGGGGAAGCGTGCTGACGTTCACGCGCGACGCTCCGCTCTTAGTCGGCGGGGCGAATGGCGAAGCCTCGTGGGGGGGGGGGGGGGGGGGGGAACATTCTCCCACAGCTCGTCCCATCCTGCCTCAGAGTTTGGTTGGCTTGTTGGGGTTTAACGTCCCAAAGCGACTGAGGCTATGAGAGACGCCATAGTGAAGGCCTCCGGAAATTTCGACCACCTGGGGTTCTTTAGCGTGCACTGACATCGCACAGCACACGGGCCTCAGAGTTTCCCCCTTGCCCTAGCATGGGCGAACATTCGCTCGTAACCGTGCTGGTGAGTCGGACGTTTTCGATTCCTTAGCGTATTTTGTTGCTAGCTGGCATTATGCTTGTTGTAGCAGTAAATGCCTTGTTTGTGCCGGCCAGAGTGTCATTCCTTTGTTCCCCCAGAGCAAGGCCCGCTCTGGTCGGCGCGCGCTCGGTAGCGTACGCGACCCCGGGGTGGGGTCCGTGCGGTCTTGAAATACGTCAACAGCGGGGAAACGTATTTATCTCCCCCTAATTAAAACCCCACAAGTGACATTCAGTTTTATCGTTAATTACACTATCTGTATCCAATTTGGTTTCAAAAATGTACTACAGCTGAACCCCTTCGTAAGAGACATGGACATAACAGACAATTGGGAATAAGAGAGATTTTTCGGCCACATGATTGGCCGCCCCATCTGTCCAATTCAGCAGACCTCTTTTGCAAAAAGACATAGGGTAAAGAAGAGAGTTGGTAACGATGGACAAGTAACTGAGTTCTGACCAGGAGCCTCGCTTATAAGAGACAGTTTAGCTCAACTTGTGGGGGTTTCTTAACCATTCCGCAGATGTGGTGCTATTGTGCACCAGTGGCGAAGGCAAGGAGTGATCTCTCCAGTGATTGCATTTATTACGACTGAAACTGACACAGAATGGGCTGGCTAGATGCAAAGCATCAACGGGGGCACAATAACTGTGAGTGAAGAATAGCCTTCAATGTTGCTGGAGGTACGTGCACTTGCCAGTTCCAAGTGGGCAAAGGACCCTTAGGCATTACTGCATACAGTACATCATGTCACAGAGATGCAGCAGTGCTGGTGTCAGCAGTACGCAAAACGCGGGCCCGTCTCTCTTTATTTATTTCATTTATTTATTTGTTACCTGCATCACCCCGCAGGGCATTACAGATTTCAATACACATGGCCAGATTGTTACAATTAATAAAAGAAAGCATCATTTGATACAATAAACACAATGCTGGCAGACTGTTCCAGTCTCAAATAGTTCCAAGAAAAAAGAGTAATGCAAGACATCAGGTTTGGTTTGGTTTATTGGGGTTTAACGTCCCAAAGCGACTGAGGCTATGAGAGACGCCGTAGTGAAGGGCTCCAGAAATTTCGACCACCTGGGGTTCTTTAACGTGCACTGACATCGCACAGCACACGGGCCTCTAGAATTTCGCCTTCATCGAAATTCAGCCGCCGCGGTCGGGATCGAACCCGCGTCTTTCGGGCCAGCAGCCGAGCGCCGTAACCACTGAGGCACCGCGGCGGGGCGCAAGACATCATCCTTATAAGAAAATTCCCCGACCTTCAAGCAGTGGTCGAGTCGCTTCAATACATAGTGTGATGCCGGGATGTATTTTTCGCGGTTTGTACCAGTTTTGGAATAATATTGAAGAAAAATTTTAAACTCAGATGTCCGCTGCAGTCCTTTAGTTCTTGCCATTTAAGCCTAAGTTTGCTTTTTGTCAAGCTAAGTTGCCAGCTACAGTTTCCAAGAGCAAATCTAACTTGCCCTGCTTTCAATTTTTAAAAAAATTTACTTATAAAAAAAAAACACATCCATATTCAAGTATTGATCGCATATAACTGAAATACAACAGTGTTTTTAAGTTACTCGGTAAATGACTGAAATTCCGCCTTAAGAACCCCAAAACTGTTGTTGCTTTACTTATAATGCAGTTAACATTTTTATTCCATCGTAAATCAGAAGTAAAAAAAGACGCCTAGATATTTAAACTGAACTGATGTTCGATATACTTCAAGCAACATCATTAATTCTGTACCTTACGGATGATTAGGGTGACATGAACACTTTCATTTATACTTAACGACATGCTCCACCACACACACAAGTCTGCTATATAGTGCCTAAATCGGCTTGCATGATTTGTGAATTGGAAATGCCGCCTACTACTCTATAAACAACGCAATCATTTGCAAACATCCTGAATGAAGACCAGATGAAATATCACTGATTTACAACAAAACAAAAGAGGTCCCAACACTGAGCCTTGGTGAACTGGTGAAGAAAAACCATTCAGAACGACAGCCTGTTTCTGTAATGACAAATATTCGGCAATTCATTCAGTTATTTTATAATCCATGTTATTTAATCTGGTGGGGAGGAAACTGTATGCGACTACACACAGATAAGCCACGCCTGAAACCATTTTGGCTGGGGTTGAGCAGACTATTTTTAGTTAAATACGTCATAACGCACCTATTTATTACATGCTCCAGAATTTTGCACGTTATGCTAGTCAAGGACACTGGTCCCCGCAGTTCTGAATGGAATTTCACATACGACTCTTATCGGCCTACTGCGCTTCCAATCAATCAAACTTTCAATCAGCAGGCAATTCGGTTTCATTGGGGGATTTCTGGAATAACCGGGTGAAATAAAAGCAAAACATACCTGCGCAATTCCTTACAATAGCGGCAGGAATGTCACCAGGGCCTTAGCCTAGTTCACATCTTTGGACACCATCGACACAAAAGGAATGCGGTCTATTTCAGCAGGTGATGTAAAACAGGCAGCACGTCAGCAAGACGGCAAAAACACAGACGAAATGTGGCGCTGCCGACAGCAGCTTTGTTTACAAACATGATCTGCACATCGTGGGTGCCGCCATCTGGGGAAGGTGGCGCCCTCTAGTGTCTGGTCTGGAAATGACCGCCATGCTGGTATGCGCAATCAAATTCGCGGTGCACAAATCGGCAGTTTGGAGCTTCCACTTTCATTTTTCCGCGTTCTAAAATTGTGCACTGATAGAAAAAGCTTTTCAAGCAGCAGTGACGTCGTTCCATCGAGAAATGGCCGGAACACCAGTGGATTATGGTGCCACAGGTACTTCCACTGTTGTGATGATGACTGACATAGGCAAAAAGAAATCTGACGTGTTTGCCACAACCTGTGTGGTGAAAAATGGCGTAGGAGTAGCACTGGTTGCGAAGGAGGTCGAGGGAGTGATGCAGGGCAACTCTCAAGCAACTTTTCGCAATATCTGACCGAGATGGATTCGGGTAACTAGCTAGGAATATTGTTGGAAGCTAGTCACTTCTTGATGACTGTTATTTGTCGAGTAGGTCTAGTGTGTACACACTCAGAAAATTCTTGCCCAGCTGCAGTGCAGTAGAAAGCATCTTGACTTGACTGCATGCGCATGTTCGTGACCACCAAATTTTCCTAACCACTCATAACTTCTCTGTTTATCGCTACGACCGTACAATAAAAGAAGGTGGCGGAGTTCTTCTGGCTATTAACAAACACTTAAGCTCTCACCATATTAGTATTAGTACTACTAACTTAGAGATAGTATAGACAATTATTGAAATAAATTTCCAAAAAATTATAATTGGCGCATGCTATCGTTCCCCTACTTACTCTGCCTTCTTTGTTGACGAATTACAAGATGCGATCAACATCGTCATAACACGCCATCCTTTCTTACCCCTGTTTTTGCTTGGCAATTTCAATATTCCAAACATTGCATGGAATAACGAACCCACTATCATACATCCCTTTTCCACGTCAGCACAAGATTTTCTTGACTTGTGTGCATTATTCACTTTCAGTCAACTCATAACACAGCCTGCCAGAACCGCAGCACATGTTGCCAGTACTCTTGACCTACTGCTAACTACTCGGCCCGATTTTATTTCGAACATTAGTTATTTACCTCCCCTGAGCGACCACTCTCTTATTAATTTCAACATCAATATCTCACGGCCAAAAGTTAAAGAAAACCAAGATCATTCGCGACTACAAGAAAGCCGATTTTGATTCCATTAACAAAGAGCTATGTATATTTCTTCATACCTTTCTCAAAGATTTCGACGACCACAGTGTGCAAGCGAACTGGGACATGTTTACTGCTAAAACCACTGAATTAACAGAAATGTTTATCCCTACATACACAGTTTCCTCTAACTGTCACGCTCCCTGGTATAACACTCACATCAAGCGCTTATCTAACAAGAAAAAACGTTTATATAAATCAGCTAAAACATCTGCTGACAGTGCAAAATGGGCAGCTTACAAACGTGCATCGAACAATTACATCACAGCCCTTAAGGATGCAAAAGATAACTTTTTAAATAACACATTGCCATCTATCCTATCTACTGACACGAAAAAGTTTTGACGCACCATTAATAATGGCTGCGTTTGGGCGAGTTGGTTAGACATGTTAAACCTGGAAAGCGCATAAAAACAACGGACAACAGAAAGAGACAGACACACGAGCGCTTACTTCCAACTGATTTTTATTTTCATGCGAGAGCAGAAATATATGTACACTTCAGATCACCTGCGCATGCGAAGAAAACACATACAAGATACAATATTATCTGGCTGCACATGCAAAAGAAGAAAGATATGCAATCTCTTTCTCAGACAGCAAAATCGACGCACCACTTACACATTCATCGCCAGATCGTGCTATCTCACTTGCCTCAACAATTTCACGCGTTGTTTTACACTTGCTTTTATACAGAACTTTACATTGATGAAAGAGAGGACGACAATTCTTGCTTTTGCACTTGAGGCAATGAATGCTCAAATGCCCACCTTTTCTGTTTTCGACAACGTAATTGTGTTCACCTAATCTCTCATTCAGGCATCTACCAGTTTGGCCTATGTAATATTTACCGCAAGTCAAAGGCAACTTGTACACAACCCCTTCTGTGCATTTTACAAATGGTTTTTGGTGCTTGATCATGCAACCTGACTTCAGCCTGTTTATTGACGTGCTCTGTTTGCTTAGCGCACTCAGCTTACTTGGGGCAGAGAACAACACATTTACATTCACTCGGTTACCAATTTTTCTTAGGTTGTGTGACAACCTGTGCTTATAGGGTATGACTGCAAACTTTCTTTTATCTTTTGTCTTATCCGGCTCTTGCTTTGAGTTAGCATTCCTTTTGTTTGTTTTTACAAGTCCTTCTGCAACAGACACCAGCATGAAAATAAAAATCAGTTGGAAGTAAGCGCTCGTGTGTCTGTCTCTTTCTGTTGTCCGTTGTTTTTATGCGCTTTCCAGGTTTAACAAGCACCATTAACCCGAAGCATACTATCTACTGACACGAAAAAGTTTTGGTGCAGCATTAACCCGAAGCAAGACGACATAACAACCCTTGTTGATGATGCTGAAAATGTCATCCCATCTATCGATTCTGCATCCCTTTTTAATGAGGTTTTTACGTGAAACTTTTCGAAACACACCCATGCCACTTACCCAACTACACATTCTTACGACTTTGCTGTAATGGACCCTTTATATATTGAACCAGTCAGTGTAGAAAAAGTAATCACATCACTGAAACTTTCATCTGCTCCTGGCTGTGACCTAATTAATCCAAAGTTTCTGAAAAACACTAACTCATATTGTTCCATCATACTTTCAAAGATGTTTCAGCAATCACTTGACAGAGGTTCACTGCCTGCTGAATGAAAAGTTTGGAAGGTGATTCCACTCCACAAATCAGGAAAGAAACATTGCCCACTTAACTATTGGCCCATTTCCTTAACCAGTATACTATGCAAAATTTTCGAACATATCCTCTTTTCTCAGATTGCCAACTTTTTAGAAGCGAACTCAATTTTCTCACAATTTCAGCACAGATTTCGCAAAACATACTCATGTGAAACCCAACTAGTATCGTTCACGCACAAACTGCACCTAATACTTCATCACTCTTCAGTAGTTGACTTAATATTTTTAGATTTTTCAAAACCATTTGATAAGGTGTGTCATAGTTTATTAATCTACAAATTGCATCAACTAAACCTTGATACCGAAATTCTGTACTGGCTTGAGGTTTTCCTGACTAACCGCTCACAGTTTGTCTCAGTTAATGGTGTAACCTCGAAGCAATGTCCAGTTGACTCGAGTGTACCACAAGGCTCTGTGCTTGGGCCCCTTTTATTTCTCATTTATATCAATGACTTACCTTCCTGCATATCCTCCCACATTCACTTATTTGCTGATGACTCTGTAATTTTCACTGAAATAACTTGTGATGAAGACGTAACCAGGCTCCATTCAGACCTTAACGCTGTTTCTGCATGGTGTAAGTTATGCTTCAGGAGGAAAACGGCGCAAAAAAACGTCGAAAAAAGAGACAAACACGACAGGACCAGCGCCAACTTGCAACTGCATTTTATTTCGCACCAAACCCGCCTTTATGTAAGCCAACACGCCGCAACATCCGTGCAATCACGTACAGGCAGTAGAAAAGATCTTACATAAAGGCGGGTTTGGTGCGAAATAAAATGCAGTTGCAAGTTGGCGCTGGTCCTGTCGTGTTTGTCTCTTTTGTTCACGTTTTTTTGCGCCGTTTTCCTCCTGGATCATGAACCAACTAGCCCAAACTAGAGCTCTTCTTGTGTAAGTCATGGTTAATGGAACTAAATGTGTCAAGAAATACTAACGAACTTGTTCTCTTAATAACGCACCGCTGGATCCAGTAACTACTTACAAATATCTTGGCCTTCACATCAGCTCTGATCTGACTTGGAACATCGCGCATATGCTAACCGAATGCTTGGATACTTAAGACGTAATAGAAATTAAAGTCAAAAGAGCTACTACTGGGGCTAGTTGGAAATACATACTTAAAGGAATTGGTGAGCGCTAAAAACCACGGAAAAAGGACTAATACACTTCGCTTCGTCCTGTGTATTAGTCCTTTTTCCGTGGTTTTTAGCGCTCACCAATTCCTTTAAGTAAATTAAGACGTAACTTTTCCAAAGCACCGTGCTCTCTAAAATTACTCCTTTACAAAACTCTAATACGGCCCAAGCTCGAGTACACCGCGTCAATTTGGGATCCACGTCAAATAAACCTAACACAGGCATACATACATACATACATACATACATACATACATACATACATACATACATACAAGTTTTGTTCTCCACAAAGAAGTGGAAGGAGGCGGAGGGAAAAGCCGTACATTTGCGGCTTGAAAAATGGTTCAGAATAATTTGACTCGTTTCATTCTTTCTAACTTATACCAGAACAGCAAGCATCAGTGCCATGAAATCTAGCCTTAACTTACCATCCTTGTCATCACGTCGCAAAATGTTTCACCTGTGCCTTTTTCACAAGTTATTCTATCACCCGCAGTTTCGTGCCGAACTCATCTCTTCACCTCAGTACGTATCACCAAGACTAGATCACATTCATAAGGTTGGCATCCCTTTCTGCAGATGAAAAACTTTTTTCCAGTCATTCGTACCACGCACATCGAATGAGTGGAATCACCTTCCTTCTTCGATGGCCACCATCACCGATCAATTATTCAAGAATGTCATGGCTAACATTGTCTAACTAGGATTCATTTTATACTGTGTTACCATTTTTTACCCTTTTTTCTATCTCCTGAACGCCTCAGCTAATAATGTATGTGTAGAAGTCATGTTTGTACCTTGTCTGTTTCATTAACTCCTGTTTGTTGAATACATTTCTTTTTGCTTTGTAACCACTCCCCTCTGTAATGCTGTAATGACCATGAGGGTATAATAAATAAATAAATAAAGTCAAGGAGACAAGAAAAGCTGCCTTTTGCAGCTAATAAGCCTGTGCACCAAGCTACAGACTTTTGTGAAACTCCAAATCACTGGGTGACAACAGCAAGCAAAGAAAACCCTGTTTACCTCTCTCTCCAGGGGTTCACCTGTATCCGCACACACCTCGTGCATGGTGCTCTGCGGCCCACCGTCTGAGCCAGTCCTCGTGTCCAGATGAACAGATAATAAAATTGGAGGGAGCGAAAGGAAGAAGGCAGAGGGACGTGCACAACATGCAAAGTAAGAAATGTGCACACAGCTCCTCACCTTGGACACTGATGGGTCCCGGTTGAGCAGGGGCGACACCAGAGCCTCCGTGGCCGCCTGCTGCAGCTCCACCATGCGGTTGCTCTCCAGCAGAGCCAGGCACATCTGCAAACGGTCCCTTCACTCACTCATTACCCTTGCAGGCCGGCAGGGTATGCCTGAGATCAGCATGGCCCTGTCTGTTGCCCTGTAGGAGCCTCTGGACGAGCATGCTACCAATGGCACGTGGCTGCAGTGGCCCGGCAGCAGCGGTGAGCATCAAGTTGTGCTGCATCACTACCACCACTAGCTGGGCCTGGCACTGCACTGTTTTGCCACCTGGTTAATGGCGACGCAGGGTCCAGCATTTTTGTTGGCCCAGAATGAACAGGCACAGGGCCAGGTCATAATGAAAGTAGCGCGAACGACCAGGGCTACAAGTGTTATTTTGCGACTAAACCTTTACTGGAAAAACCCTGAATATAAAACCCACCTCATTAAAAATACCCCCCAAAAAAAAAGCCAGTAAGCAAACGAAAGGAAAAAATAATGCAGAACAAACGGTTCAATGAGTAAGAAGTGCACAGTAACCAGACACAAGATACAAAGTCAAGGAAGCACCGCATTCACAGTTAAGCAAGATAAAGCACTAGTTCCACGAGCTGTCTAGATATTGTCTAGTGGCAGGGTCCACGCCGTGATCAATGGGCAAGCCAACTGAAGTCGTTCCTAAATGGACTCTTTCTTGGGGTCACTTGCGCCTACAAACACCTGAACAAATTGGCGACTGTCATAGCAACGAGCATGCTCAATGGTCTTCGAGGGACAGAATCACCACTGCTCTGGGCCATGTTCAATTCAAAGCTGGCAAAGAACTTTTGAGATAAAGCATGACAAAAAAACCACAACAGTCTTGAACAAGGCAGAAACAGCTGCATGTGGCTGCAATCATATGAAATTAACTTGGTCGCAACTTGTGTCACAAAACAAAGTGATAAAGCAACTTTCCGCATGAACAAACAAACAGTCAAACCGTCCCGATGCTTTACAATGACAAGAAAGGAAGAAAAAAAATCAAAGGCACACAACATGACAACCTTGGGGCACACTTGGCGCCACTGTGATGCCGTCGCTTCATCGCTAGTGACTTCATAGCCTAGTTCACCTATTTGTGGAAATACTTGTAATTTTCTCAAATAACAGCGCCACACCAGTTTTTCAACAAGTCCTTGATGATGGACTGCTGTCCGCAGCCAGACTCTATCACCTGGCCTGTACTCTGCACACAAGCCATCGGGGTTCTGCCCACTGGAGATAGGTGGCAGCACTGAGGCTGTCCTCCTTGGTGATGGCTGGGAGAGACGGTACGCAGTTGTACTCTGGTGGCTTGTCTGCCTGTACCGCAGGATGTTCCTGTGACGAGCACTTCAGGGGCACCACGTCACAGCAGGACGCATTCCAAGAAAAATTTGGTGACTGCTGGGTAGGGCTTTTCCTTTGGTGCAGCGGGTCAAATATTCGGCAGCACCCATTTGCTTCCGCATGTCGACTGAGGAGGTCCAAACTGATCTGCTGGAATGACCTTGTCGTTGGTGAAATTGACTTTAAAAGTGCTGCTGGCTCGGTCGGCAGAGCCTTTCATCTCTGGCAAGGTTTTTATGAACTGAGCAATGTCTGCGGACAGCAGTGGCTAGTAGTGTTTACCTTGAATGTGGCAGAGGGTGCGGGTAAACCAGAGGTGCTCAGTAGCTGGTTCATCATGGGAAGCGCGCAGAATTTCTTCTCGTAAGCTGTTGGGAATGATGAAAAAGTATGTGGTCTTGTTGGGGTCAAAGTTCTTCACAACAATGTCATATTGTAGACAAAAAGAGGACACACCACAGGCGGCGAAGAAGCCTTGCCTTTCAGGTGCTGGATGACATGCTGTAGGTTGGGGTCTGAGTGTTGCTGCAGTGCGAAGTCACTTGTGCTTACCGGCCTGAAAGAAAGCATCGGTATGTTTGTACATGACGGTGATGTCGAACTCCTGGTGGTGCAGACTCCACCAAGTGAGGCAGCCAGAAGGGTACTGCAACTGGCAAGCCGGCACAGTGCGTGGTATCACTGACCACGTTCAATGGTCGTCTGTACCGGTAGGGGAGGAATTTCGATGGAGCCCAGATGATGGCAAGGCACTCCTTCTCAGCTGTCGAATAGTTAGTCTTGGCCTTGGACAGGGAACGACTAGCGTATGCGATTACTTTCTCCAGTCCGTAGGTGTTCTGAATGAGGACAGCGTCTAGGCCCATGCTGCTTTTGTCGGTATGAACTTCAGTCTCAGCATTTTCATCAAAGTGCACAAGGATTGGTGGGACTGTAAACAATGCTGAACTTCCTTGAGGGCTTCTGGTTTGCTGCGCCTTCTACTTAAATGGCACATCTGCCTTTGTCAGAGGTTTGGCAGTGCACAGAAAATTCTTGGCGAATTGTTAGTAACGCATGCACAGTCTGAGGAATCTGCACAAAGCTTTCTTGCCAACTGGCTGCACAAACTGTGTGATAGCAGCTGTTTTCTGCAGCCTGGGTGTACTCCATCCCTACTTACAATGCGCTCCAGAAAGAGCAGCTCCTCATAGGAAAAGTGGCACTTCTCTGTTTTCAAGGTTAGCGCGCACGACTTGATTGCTTCCAACACTGTTCGAAGCTGTTTCACATGCTTACCAAAGTTTGAGGTGAAGACGACATCATCTCAGTATACGACACATATCTGCCATTTCAGACCTGCCAGTACTGCATCCATTACCCAGTGGAACCCAGTGGCACCACCTTGAACTCGAAAAGGTCATCTGGCGTGATGAATGCGGTCCTCTATCTCTTTCATTGACTTAATTTTGCCAGTAGCCACTCTCGAGGTCCATCGAAGAGAAGTACTTGGCATTGCAGACCCAGTCAAGTGTGTCGCCAATGCGGGCGAGGAGGTCGACATCCTTCTTCACTCTGTTATTCAAGCGATGGTAATCTACCGAGAATTAAAGTGTGCCATCTTTCATTCTTACCAGGACAACCGGTGCCACTGAGAAGCTCTTCGATAGCTAGATGACGTTGTCGCAAAGCATTTCTTCCATTTGGTGCCGAATGGCTTGGTGTTCTCACGGCGATACACAGTATAGGCTTTAGTCTCTGGATAGTTCGGGCATATTCATCGGTTACAATGTGGTGTTTGGTAATTGGTGCTTCTCAGACCTCTGATGACGACGAAAAGCACATGCTGCAACTTTGAAGAAGACCCTTGGATGTGGTGTTGTCTGGTCCGAGGCAGTGCTGGGTTCATGTCGAAGGTGGACGTGCTATCTTGGTTAGCCGAGCCCTCTGTCGATCAGTTGGAGAGGGTGAAGAAATCTCGAATGTCTCCCGGTTCGTCCAGGAAAGCAACGTCGTGCCTTTGTTCAGGCATCGGTATTCTTTGCTGAAGTTCATTACCAGAACCTGAGCTTGTATATGCCACAAATGGGCTATGCCTCTTGCGATGTTAAGCCTTTGGTCTAAGAGGAACTGTGTTTTTCTTTCCATGATGCCTTCGACGTAGCGGTGTGTGAAGAGTGGTTTTTTGGTTCGAAGTGAGTACAGTAAAAGCTTGTAAATTCGAACTTCAAGGAACCGGGAAAAAGTTTGAATTATTCGAATTATCGAACGGCCACGAAAAAACTGACAAGAACCACTCATTGGGTCACTCCGAGTGACAGTTGGGGGGCGTTGTTTCGGCGAGAGGCTCCGGGCGGAAAATGAATGAGATCGCCATCGACTTGGGCAGCAAAAAATGTGCGCAGAGTTTGGCTCCTGGGTGCCTCGGCCTTTGCCGGTGTGATGTGCACAAAACACTGCCGACGGATTTTTGGAACACGGTGTGTCGGCAGCGGTGCGTCGGACAGCGGAGCCCCGTGGTGCGTGCCAGCCCCGCGTTGTGCGTGCGCGAATGGTGTGCGCGAGGCAGGTACGAGGAGCGGAGGGCTGATGTGTCAGCAAACCGAGGTGCAGAGGAAGACACCGCACCACAAGTCTGGACATTCAAGCGTGGAAGTGGCAGCCGTCAGACTTCGGGTCTGTGCTGAGGTGGGCTTCCCTTGAATCAACGACGCAGGCCTACTGCGTCCCTTTCGAGGTCGGAAGAGGCAGCAGAAGGATTGAAGGTCCTTGCTGCTAAGGTACAACATTTTGGGCGAGTTGGTTACCTACATTCATTACTACAGCGCAACAATGGCACAAAACAAGAGGGGGACACTACAGCGCTGACTGTCAACTAAATTTTATTCGAGACCAGTAGGGTTCTTATACCACCTGGCAATCAGAACAGGAAAAAACATACAAGAATAGCTACAGGCATGCGCAAGGGTACAAGAACGGCGGTTAGCCGGCACGTGTCAGATTTCACATTCTAGATATTCGATCTCCTTCTGGGACAATGTCACTGATGGTGCGCTTATGCAGTCGTCCTGCAATCTTAAAATCATACAAGCTTCTATTATCTCTCTTGTTAATGCATCTCGGTGTCTCCCTATGACACTGCATTGCCTGTACATAGGTTCACATTTATCGTTGCTGTCATCTTCTGCGCTGCAGTACCTGCAATGTTTGGCTACGTGGCCTGAGGTAGCAGCACGTGCGACATTGTCACTGTGCTCTTATAGCCTTTTGTTGAGACAGCGGCCAGTCTGCCCGATGTACTTTTTCCCACAGGACATGGCCAGTGAATACACCACACCTTCTTGACACGGGACAAAACGATCACCGTGTTTAACTTTAGACCTGCGCAGTTCGTTAGTCGCGCAGTTAACTTTTCTGCACGACCCGGAAAGTTTTTCCGGGGCTGAAAATACTACATCAACTTCTGCCCTACTTCCAATTTTCCGGAGGTTGTGCGACACCTGATGGAGGTAAGGCAAAACAACAACCTTTCTTCTTCCCCTCTGCCTAACCGGTTCGCCAGTGCAGCGAGGTCTCAGGTTCTTCAGCTGCTTTTCTGCCACTGACACTGTGACATCGGACGGATAACCAGCCATCGTAAGGCGATCAACTTGTTTTGCAAAGCTTTGTCCCATACTATGCTGGCAGCACTTCTTTAAAACATTATTAAAAACAGAATGAATAATGGCCCTTTTTACAAGTTTTGAATGAGCTGATGCGTATGGCAGGATGGGTTTTTTTGCTCGAGGCTCGCACGACCAACACACATGGGACGGAGTGAAATGAAGGGCGAGATCTAAGAACCTGATAGAGTCATTAAAGGTGCACTGAAGAGGAATCTGAACTTGTCTTTTTGCCGCGGGAACTCGATCTACACGTTCTGAGCTTTCTTAGAAGCTTCGATTTATTGCCCTGTGTGGCCGATTTCCCTAATTAAATCGAATTAAGGTTCGGCTCCCGCCTTTGTTTTTTTAATTCTCCCTCGTACAGTGGGCGGAGCCGACCAACGTGTGGAGTGCCTTTCACCCAGTCCCGTCGCGGCTTGCCGCTCCGCCATCGGCGGAGTAATACGTAGTAGTCCGTAGTAGAGCACTGCACGGGCCTCAATCTCAGGCCCGAGCCCGGCCCAGGCCCGCTAAATTATCGCTTTAGCGAGCCCGGCTTGGCCCGTGAATCCCGGAGTGAAACCCAGCCCGGGTCCGGCCCGTCCCGTTTCACAGTAACGCTTGAGGTATTCTGCTCCCTCTGTGCAAGTGCGCTGCTACTACACCGATAAGGAACTGGCCGACAAAGGTTCTGAAACCGCAGTTTGGCTCCCAGAAAGTTGGTTCTTTTTAACCCAGAAGGAAGTGATAGTGCTTGCCAGGCCCCTCTTTTGAAGAGTGATCTCGTGTAGGTGGGCAAATTTAAACTCGGAAGTTCCGAGAGCCAAATAAAAAGGGCTGCATACGCGCGTAATAGACTACTTTGCATTCCCTCATGATTTTAATCAGTTATATTTTGCCGCCCGCGAAGTATAAACATTAAAGCTGCTTAGCAAGCAGTGGGATGACATTTTTTAGTGAACGCGATCTCACAGGTTAAACTCATAGCCGAACTGGTCGCCTTTCAGCAGAAACAAACAGAAAAAGGCTTGAGTATTTCATGGTGTGTGTTTGATGACTATAAGCACCCTAGAGTAATATGTTCTTCCCGAATGCATTTCTAATAGTGTACAGGTATGTTTTAAGATGACGAACAATCAATGGCCAATTAAGACCGGTTGAATTTTACTCGTACTGGTGGAGCAGAAGATAACGCGAAAACCACATGATAACTTACAGCGCAAAACACTTATCATGACAACCAGGCTGAAGAAGCGAGGAGAGATAGATGTGGTTATGAGACGAGATTTGTAAACTCTTGCGAGCTTTTGTGGCTATTTCATTTACGAGACATTCCGGTCAGCAGATCAAAAAGAAAACCAAGCGCACTTTAGTTCATGAATTTTCTCACATCAGGAAAATATAGCTATAAAATAGAAGCTATGTTTTGGGCGCTTAAGGGCCCAAGGGGAGTCAGGCTGTGAGAGACACCGAAGCAGAGGGCTCCGGATCCTGTCGACCACCTGGGTTTCTTCAACGAGCAATGATACTACAAAGTACATGTCTGTCATGCTTGCCGTCTGAACAGAAATGCGGCCGCCGAGGCTAGGAGCAAACCCTGGTTCCCCGGCTCAGTAATCATGCGCCTTGACCACTAAGCCACCGCGGCGTGGAAATAAGGAAATAAATAAGTCAACGAATAAAGCTTAGGTTTTTCTCAGCGCGTACTATAACTTGTAGCTCATCCGTGTCGCTGCTCCAATACCGCAGTTGTGTACTTCACTCTGCAACAGTGAATGAAAAGTCGGACGCCAGCCGTTCCTGTATGGACCCAAGCCCGGCTCGGTCCGCAGCTTCAGGCCCAGGCCCGGCCCAGGCCCGGCAAAACAAATCATGTCCCGGCCCGAGCCCGTGCAGTGCACTAGTCCGTAGTAGCAAATAGTCCGCGCGTATTTTTATTTCTGTGGGCTTATTTTGCGGCTATATTATCTGCGAATGAAATTATTATTCATTATTATTATTCATGGAATAATTATTATTATTATTCATTATTATTATACATTATTATTCATGGAAACCTAAAAACAAAATAAAGCGAAAGTAAAGCCTCCATGGAGCTGGCTGAAAGGCATTCACGCGTTGGTCGACTCCGCCCACCATACGGGGAGAATTCAAAAAATAAAGGCGGGAGCCAGGCGTTAATTTGATTTAATTAGGGAAATCGGCCACACAGGGCAATAAGTCGCAGTTTCTAAGAATGCTAGGAACGTGTAGATCAAGTTCGCGCGGCAAAAAGACAAGTTCAGAATCCTCTTCAGTGCACCTTTAAGTGGGGTTTCATGTGTTAAAACCAGTGGTTCAAGACACTCTGTGAACACTGAATGGATCTTTAGGAACTGCTGCTCAAAACTGAGGTTGTCGTTCTGTACCAACACAAAGTAATCGCCAACAAATCTAAAAATGCAGCACACAATGTATTATGGAATAATACAATAATAATGAATAATACAATAATGCGGCTCCCAGCGCTTCGTGCACTTCTTCCTAAGAGGACTCCAGTTACCGGACAACAGATCCACGTCACGGAGGGCATCTCCCTTCCCGGCAACACCAGGCAAGTCCTTGGCCGGGGGCCCAAGTTTGCGGTCGAGCCAAAAGCATCGAGACCGGAGCTCTGGGCTATGGTGAAACAAGTGTCCCGACGCGCGGAGAAGACCGAAGCAGACCGTTGCATCTCTGAAGGTGTCGACGTTTTAGCAAAGTACAGACAGGCAGGCAGGAAGCTCCCCTTGCTTAAAACAGTTAATTGGCTGAAAGATAACTCGCTGTCTCTTCTTCCTGCAGACAAGGATGGAGGTTTTGCTGTTTTAACTAGAGATGTGTACATGTCGAAAGCTATAGACAGCATCCTTGCAGTGTTTGACAAGTGTGATGATGTAAAAATGTCGAAAATTAAGAGTCAAGCAAAAAAGCTAACTAACAAGTTGAATTTAAACAAGTTGTCGAGTATGATTGAGAACTGCCACAAGAGCAACCTTGAAATTTTTTTCTCTGCACAGACCCATAAACCCAACTGGCCGTTTCGTGCAATAGTTTCAGAAGCAGGGACATGGCAGAAGCATGTCGCAAGACACTTGCAACAGAAACTCAACGTTTTAACTATCGATGACCCTTTTAAAATAAAAAAATTAAAAATTCTGACGAAGTAATCACCTTCGTAAAAGAATGGGATCACGATAAAAAACTGCAGGGATTTTCAGTCGACGTTAAAGACTTGTATTACACAATTCCCCAGGCGGAAATCTTGTCAGCTGTGAATAACCACATCGAAAAGCATGGTGTTATAGCCTTCCAAAACGAGTGTGGAATTTCCGCCGATGCCTTCCTAGAATTGTTACCATTTTATCTTAGTTGGACTTTTGCAGAATGGAATGGGGATATGTACATTCAGAAAGAGGGGATATGTATTGGTTCGTGCCTAGCCCCGATTATTAGCGATATGTTTCTGGCCTTGCGTGGCAAAACACTGCCAGATCGTTTGGAAGGGTTCAGTGTGTGCTGCATTTTTAGATTTGTTGGCGATTACTTTGTGTTGGTACAGAACGACAACCTCAGTTTTGAGCAGCAGTTCCTAAAGATCCATTCAGTGTTCACAGAGTGTCTTGAACCACTGGTTTTAACACATGAAACCCCACTGAATGACTCTATCAGGTTCTTAGATCTCGCCCTTCATTTCACTCCGTCCCATGTGTGTTGGTCGTGCGAGCCTCGAGCAAAAAAACCCATCCTGCCATACGCATCAGCTCATTCAAAACTTGTAAAAAGGGCCATTATTCATTCTGTTTTTAATAATGTTTTAAAGAAGTGCTGCCAGCATAGTATGGGACAAAGCTTTGCAAAACAAGTTGATCGCCTTACGATGGCTGGTTATCCGTCCGATGTCACAGTGTCAGTGGCAGAAAAGCAGCTGAAGAACCTGAGACCTCGCTGCACTGGCGAACCGGTTAGGCAGAGGGGAAGAAGAAAGGTTGTTGTTTTGCCTTACCTCCATCAGGTGTCGCACAACCTCCGGAAAATTGGAAGTAGGGCAGGGGTTGATGTAGTATTTTCAGCCCCGGAAAAACTTTCTGGGTCGTGCAGAAAAGTTAACTGCGCGACTAACGAACTGCGCAGGTCTAAAGTTAAACACGGTGATCGTTTTGTCCCGTGTCAAGAAGGTGTGGTGTATTCACTGGCCATGTCCTGTGGGAAAAAGTACATCGGGCAGACTGGCCGCTGTCTCAACAAAAGGCTATAAGAGCACAGTGACAATGTCGCACGTGCTGCTACCTCAGGCCACGTAGCCAAACATTGCAGGTACTGCAGCGCAGAAGATGACAGCGACGATAAATGTGAACCTATGTACAGGCAATGCAGTGTCATAGGGAGACACCGAGATGCCTTAACAAGAGAGATAATAGAAGCTTGTATGATTTTAAGATTGCAGGACGACTGCATAAGCGCACCATCAGTGACATTGTCCCAGAAGGAGATCGAATATCTAGAATGTGAAATCTGACACGTGCCGGCTAACCGCCGTTCTTGTACCCTTGCGCATGCCTGTAGCTATTCTTGTATGTTTTTTCCTGTTCTGATTGCCAGGTGGTATAAGAACCCTACTGGTCTTGAATAAAATTTAGTTGACAGTCAGCGCTGTAGTGTCCCCCTCTTGTTTTGTACTGTCGTTGCGCTGTAATAATGAATGCTGCCAAGGCGTCCTGGGATGACAGGACCTGGCTACAGTTCTCCTGCTGCAGTTCTTGGGGGCGGCTGACAGGAGTTCCATCTTCGTTCCTCATCTCCTGGCGCTCTACCACCCTGGACGCAATGCCAGCGATGTGACAAGCTGCGTCTGTGCTGCCTGCAAGGCATTCCACCTGGGACGCTTTGTATCCGGTGAACTCTCTCCTTTTTATCCCTAGTGTTGCACGTGTGTCTAGTGTGTGTTTTCCTGGGTGTTTTCGTTTCTTTTATTGACTCCTTTCCTTTAAAGTGTAAACACGGCTTCGTTTTGTTTTGTTTGATTCTTTTGGTTTCCTCTTCGAACCTGCACGCTCGGAGTTTTGGAGGTACGCTCGGAGTTTTGGAGGTATGAATTTTTGGAGATTCGGGGTTTTGTTGTTCTAGAATTTTGTAGTTTTGGAGTTTTGGAGTTTTAGAATTTTGGATTTTGGAGGTATGGATTTTTGGAGGTTCGGAGTTTTGGAGATTCGGGGTTGTGGAGTTTTGGAGATTTTGGAGGTTCGGAGTTTTGGAGTTTCCGAGTTTTGGAGTTTGGAGCGTTCCCCTTCAGTAGTTGGAGATGCGGCACACCGATTCGCGACAGCCGGGGGCCCAAGAGCGCGGGTGCTTTAACGTGCGCATCTAGTAGGTATGCTCGAGTCCAGGCCCGAACCTCCGGAGTTGTGTAGCCCGCCTGTGCGCCCCTGTGCGGCGCTGACGCACTCCGGATTCGGGGGGCCTGATTTGGCTGGTTCTCCGTCATCGCCGGGCCATTGCCAGTGATGACGCGCAATGAGCCATCGATGTGCAACATACGTTGTCAAGATGTGCTCCGCGTATACCCCATCCTCCCTCGTGTTGAGCTGCACGCGATTTAACCCTTTGGTTGGCCGCACGGCGTGTGATCGCCCTTAGCTGTGCTGCCATGCGCATATGTAGTCTTTGCTTTGAGCACACGGCTCCGTGAGCCTGCTTTCGGGTGCTGCGGTGGGGCTATGGGTTGTACCGAGGTCTGGGGATTAGTGCAGTGTTATGTAATGCAGCTTTCTGTGTAATAAACACTTGTGCTTTCGAATAACTGCGCCTTCCTTCCCTAAGAGCAAGAGCGCAGGCGTGTACCAAACGCTGACAGTGCCCTCAGTTTGCTCTGCCCCGAACCCACGATATGTGGGCGAAATGCCACCTAATTAGCACACCGTCACTCGGGTGATGACGATCCCACAATGTGTGCCAGAAGGAATCGCTATCAGGGTCCAAATAATTGCACCCAGTTGACCACTGTAGTGACTATAAGCTCCATTTTCAGTTTCAGCAAAAAAAAAACATTTTAGCACCACACAAGGATCAACCCCCACGTGATATTATCCAGGTTTTACATATCAATCTTGTGTAGGTAAACCATTAGTTGTGCCAGTGAAGAAACTTGACAAACCTAGACAAATCTAGATCCTTCTGGTTTATCTCCCTTGACTGTGCGTGTGCTGGTTCCTTGACTTCGTATGTCGAGCCTTGTTTATGCTGCACTTCTTACTAGAGTGGGACACAACTTAAGTCCGTGCTCCACCCACATTCAGGAAGGACTGCCACACAAAACTCCTCTACGGCAAGAAAGTAGTCTGTTGTTAAAACTTTTATTTTTACCTAAACAAGAAGAAAATTCAAACAGCGCTAGACAACAGGACCAGGAAGAGGAGTTGCCTCCCGCTGTTTGAATTTTCTTGTCACCATGGGACACCAACTCGCCAAATCTGCCGTCCTTCTAAACAAGAAGCTATTGCGAGAAAAAAATTATAAGCTCTACAATTCTGGTGCCTGGCTTGTTTAATAAAGTAAAACATTAAGAAGCTTATTCTGTTTACTGTTGTGACTGGCTAGCGGAGTAATACGCTAAAACCTGGTTAGTATTTCAGACTTCAATGGAGTGGAAAAAATGTCCGAATTATCCGAATGTTGAATTATCAAACAGCTCCCCAAACTGCCAAAAACTGCTTACGTGAAAGCAAAATTTATTTAGTGGGAACCTGGGGAATTATTATTTCCTTTCAAGACGAAAACTGCATGACAACAGTGATCTCTCGCAGTTCCATCAAATGTTTTAATGCTATCGTGAGTGGCAGAAGAAGCACAACTGCTCCACAAGGCTTCTTTCCAAAACGACAGCGCTGAAGCTTCTTGGCCTGTGGGGTGGCTTCACCACACAAACAGAGCATGTGACGAGCGTGAAGTTTCTATGCGCTGGAAGAACAGAAATACCACGCATTGGCGCCTTCGAAAAACCCCATAGATCAGCAGCAAGGCAATCGTTGTACCAAACGGTGTGCAGCTTGGCTGGCTCGCTGATATGTGCAGACGATAGCCGCCATCACTGTGAGCTGGCGACGAAGCTCTGAAAACAAAACTGCGTGGCTGGGCTCTCTCTTGGCCTATCAAAGGGAACCTGCCAACCATCAACACGGCTGCTGCCTTTGCGTGCCGATCAGAGGCGCGCGGGAGAAAGTGTAATATGCAGTTCAGGCCTGTGGATGAATATCTGGACGATCGCCTGTCGAGCACGTCATATCTCAACACGGCGCCCCTTCGGGGGCCCAACTGAATTAACCGAGGTGTGCCCTGTGAATAAACGAGCTTCCGACGCCATAGTTTTGCATGGGCGTTAGGTGGAACTCCAGTGGCGGTCTGAATTTCCGTAACGGGGGCCGATTAAACGAGGTTTTACTGTAGCCGCTTCCCCTTGTAAGTTTCTGAATGGAGTCGTTTCTGCTCCAGCACTGGTTTTAAATGATGACAGTAACGATGTGCGTCTCGAAAACTGACTCCAGCGCTATTCCTGGCCTTTCTTCAGTCCAAATTAATCAGTCCGGCACTCTTTCACTATGAATTAACGAGTGCATGCTGCCATTGACTTATGTACACTTTTGACGGGAGGCTGATTTATCCAATTTTCCGAATTAACGAGGCTTGATTGTACAGGATGTCTTGAACCATGGCCCATAGTTGACAACTGCTGTTATTTTTGAGTTGTACGCTACTAGAGTTGAACCTTTTACCCTGTTATTTTTCCCGTTTTTTTTTAATACATTTTGGCTTTTTCCTGATGTTTTTACAAGGTGTGCTTGTGTGTCCTTCCGATAAAGGTTTAGTCACTCTTGTTCGTTTTGTCCGCGCTACTTCCATGCCAAAACAAACGCACCTCTCGGAAGCAGTCGTAGACTTCGTCCACAGAGATGCCGCTGTCGGCCGTCAGCCAGTCTGCAAGCAGGCAAACAACTGCACTGGCCTGCCCTCTCTGAGAACAGGGGAACTCACTGAAAGGCGTGAAGCCGCGTTGCTGGTACAGTTCCCTCAGGACCTCCGAGCGGCCTCGGTACGTGCTGTTGGAGTACATTGCTGCAACGGGACAGGAGCAGAACCACACTGGGGTGACATGATGATGAAGCACCACTACGCTGCAGTGCTTTCTACGAAATGCGCCTTCACTTTCCGCATACACCACATGAGCTGCACTGCAGTCAACTTGCAAGTTCACTCGATGTACACTGGCCACACAGACTGCAGTCTGTCCATCGGAACTTCCTGCCTGCATCTCTACAAACCTCAGCGAATGTACGCCAGGCCACATATTGTGGCCCTTTCATTTCCCCTTCAAAGCAACATAAGACTACCTTCCTTATTCGACTTTCTGGGGATTGCGCGAAACTGTCGTATAGGCACTTTGCGCGCCTAACTTTGGAGTGCCACATGTGCAGAGAGAAGGCGGCACGAACTCACTGGGGTGGCAGTGAGCGAAGCAGACAGCGGTGAGGTTATATCAAGCACCAATGAACTGTTTCGAGAGGACAACAAATTGTTTTAAGGATAGTTGCCGGGCCAGTTGGTACATGATCACACCGTAAAACAGCGCGCTTACACGGGACGAAGAAAGAAGACACGCACACACACAGCGCTGAACTTACAACTGCATGGTTTATTGCATTGCTCGCAATAAATACCGGAAAGGAAAACAAAAAACAACCAAAGGAAGGCGAGGAAGATATCCTCCTCTCGCATCATGTCGTCAATGGTTATTCAAGATATTGAATCTCTTTTCTTGTCAGTGCCATCGATGGAGTGCTAACGCATGACGCGCCTTTCCTGTCTACGATGAATGCTTCATATAGTTCACGTTTGTGTTGATGATTATACCGCCTCAAAATCTGGCTTCGTCCAAGGTTAGGTGTGCAATGACAGGCAGATACGTGTTTTGCCAGCGTGCTGCCGTACCCCGTGCGGATGTTAATGGCGTGCTCTCGTAGACGGTCGTTTATGCAGCGTCCACTTTGGCCCACATAAGATGCGCCGCATGACAGCGGTATCTCGTAGATTACCTCCGTGTCACAGGTGGTGAACATTTTTTCATGTTTCTTACTGCACCGCGCTGGTTTTGGGGCATCGATCGCACTCCATCGATGGCACTGACAAGAAAAGAGATTAAATATCTTGAATAACCATTGACGACATGATGCGACAGGAGGATATTTTCCTCGCCTTCCTTTGGTTGTTTTTTGTTTTCCTTTCCGGTATTTATTGCGAGCAATGCAATAAACCATGCAGTTGTAAGTTCAGCGCTGTGTGTGTGCGTGTCTTCTTTCTTCGTCCCGTGTAAGCGCGCTGTTTTACGGTGTGAACAAATTGTTGTATTTTTGGCTGCAACAGGCCTCACCAGAATTCACCTGGAACCAAGATTTACCTACAGCATCCTAACCGAAACGGAACATGGAAATGTCCTTTTCATTCTAGACAGCAAGTTGAGCTTTTAATTCCATCGCGATTTCATATCACACAGCTGGCCCTGTGAAATATTTCGCGAAGATAAGAGACCTTGATCTGCCTTCTTAATCTGGGGCCGGCAGTAAAGTGCTTAGTGTGCCTGAAAAAAAAAAAAAAAAAAAGACATTCTCAAACGAATCATATTGAAGCCCTTCTACCGAGCACCATATGCGCCCCTTGCCATACGGCTGCTGAAAAATAAATACCTTCTCATTATGCCTTTCTTTCTAAGCAAAGCATGCTTTCATGAATGCACTTTACATTTCAGGCTGTCAGATAAAAGCGAAAGGGGGTGCAGGATGTTTGTAGTTGTGCGCGACATGCTACTGGACATTATGCCACGTTGTACCTCAGACTGCCCACTTTGGTGCCAGTTATGCGCGGACTCCTTGCTTCTTTCGTTTGTTGTTCTGGGTGCCTATGCCACCCACATTTCAACTCTCCTGCCTATGCCACGTTTTCTGCTAGACCTACTGTGACCTGTTTTTGATATATTTATGCTTCTGCATCTGAGACTGAGACATATTCAACAGATATATTGCCATGTATATCAGCATTCAAATCAGTGTTCAAGCCTTGCGAGAAAATCCAATTTTTTTCATCATCAAAGTGCGCCGTTCGGCACTATTTCATTGCTGGGGCATTCGGGTCACGATCGCTTGTCCCATACAGACAGTTCTATTGAGCCTTCTTGATTGTTTTCGTTAGTTCACACTCTCCCAATGCCTTGGCTCACTAGAAATCATTAAGGCCATATTTAACGCATCCAAAATGGTTGAACACATACTCCCCCTTCATTGGCTTTGCAGTTCCTAAACAGAATGGACATCACCCACAAAATTGTCTTAGAACCATTGCTTTTTGCATTCTATCTTAACACGCAATCTAGGATGTCATGAGATAAATTAAACTCATACAGATGAAATGAAAAAGCTTATCACTGTTTGCGAGAAGAGAATTTCATAACGGTTTTTAACACCTTATAGTTTGTCTGATTTGGCAGATTTAAAAATTTTGGGTATACTATTTTCCTGCCGTTCGGTATTCTCCACGCATGAGGGTGGCTAGCTTTCGACAGTGTGTCGCTTCGGTGCAAAAATTTGCCACAGCAGCGGTCTGTTTGCATTTTTCTGCAACGTCTCCCTTGCAGCTGGACCAGGTGCCTGGTCAGTGACAGCTGCGCAGGAGAAGAGGAACAGTTAAGACTCGCCTAAAATATTCCACACCTTCAATTTGATTGATTTTGAGGGCGCATGTCTACGCGATGCATCGGGGCATCTGCCGTCAAAATTTCATTCACATCGTGAACATGGCAGGATTGAAAAAACTTGATGCCTTTAGCCCTCCTTGGAAAAAAACAAACAAACAAAAACAAACTTGTCAGCCCAAGGGCAGACTGGCTTCTATAAGCAGCGGCACGCAGGTGACTGCTGCCTTGGAGTCACGGAAAACAGTCTCACTCGGGATGGCAAACTGGCCGCTGGTGGCGCTGAACGCAGCACTGTGCAGCTCCATCGGCCGCACAGTGCCCATAATCAAAAAGCGTTTGCGTAATAAGCATGTCTGCTACTCTGGCTTTCAAAAATTAATTAACTCTTTCGCTACCGCGCCATAGGGCATCGTTCGCATATGAACGATTCAAATCGCCCACGCAAAAAAGCTCATTTTGGAGCGTCGTGGACGTGCTCCACCACCTAGTTAGCGAGCTCAACAACTGCCATGGAGGAACCTTCCCTCCATGACAACTGCTCTTTCGATTGCAGCCTTGGTTTCAGTGTTTTGACAAGAGGGGGCACCGTGAAACGGCCTCCCCCCCTCCGGCCGCAGCCGCAGCAGCGCCAGCCGCAGAAAATGGCGTCCGCATCGCCGCGCGTTTCTTGAAACCGAAAACTGACACAGAGCACGTCGGCTGGTTTCGGTTTCGTTTTTTGGGATGTAAGCAGCGGTTATTAGTCGGGCAACAATGTACAAACGTCGGATTTCGGTTTCGACAGCGAGACTTCGCCTCGGGTGCCTGGAACGTCAGCGTGTACTTGCATGTAAATTCTGTTTTCGTTCGCTGTGTGTTTTCTGCGGTGCATACGGTTTGTAATTGATGACAGTGGTTTATTTTTGTGCTTCAGTGTCTTCACAACGTATGGCGAAGACAGTTTGCCAAATGCTCAAGGTCGCGCCGCGTTTTTCAACCAAGACGACCGCTAGGTGTCCATATCGGCACATCGCTGCGGAGCAGCGCTCCGAGATTCACTTGACCTCTCAGCATTTTTTGATGCTCTTTACGGCGGAGGTGATGAAGACCGTGTGCAAAAACACTATTAAGTATGCATGGATGAAGATTTTGGACAAGCAAACATACGCTCGGCATGACGGCTCATGGGAAGACGTGAATCCGTTGGAGATGCTGAAGTTCATTGGAATCATCATATACATTGGAATTGTTGACCTGCCGTGACTACATCTCTGTTGAAATACCAGAATAATCTATTCTAGCCCTCTGCCATCAAAAATAAATCCCCAAAATTGGTTTTCACTTCTTTTTGTTTGTTTTTTTGCACGTAACGAACCCGGATGATTCAGTGACGGCAGCATCTATTGGCAAGACTTCGAAAGTGTTCTGGCTTTTGAACCACATCGATAAAACTTATTTCATCCATCTTGATGTTTTAGAGCTTGCCTAAAATGACAAATTTTATCAGCTGGCTCTCAGGGAGCAGCTCATTCAAGAAATCTTCGGGTATGATGAGGAAAAAGAAGTCCATGCCCCCAATCCTCCCATAGAATCCATTCAACATCAACCGAAAAAAATGAAAAAAAGAAGAAACTGCAAGCTCGGCTATCAGAGAACAAGAGAGGAACAAAGATAAAACCTTATGTGAAGCACCTGTCAGTCTACCTCTGCTTCACATCTTCACCCCTGATTGCTCTTCACTGTGGCACCACAGCCATGACCCCCGACTTGACCGGCCATGGAAAGTGCAGTAATTTTTTCTCATAGCTGAAACTGTGAATAATGACAGCTATAAACATGTGCAACAGTTTGTATATTCCAGCTTTCCTCTAATCAAGTTCTGGCTTAGTGCAGCCGGTAACTTTTGTTTTTGCTATATACTTTTTTCTTGTTTTTGGCAAATTTCACAACTAAATGTTCATTCACTTTGCACACACAACTCTTCTGTTTGTTTCATTCAGAAGTACAACTATTAAGCTACAATTTCATGCATTGCAATATGTGCTGGATGTGTTAGTTCTAGTGAAAAAATTTTTTCTTTCAGTACACTCCTAATCGTCAATTTTTCCGCGGTAGCGAAACAGTTAAAGTTCTTTTCCCCGCGCATTAGACAAGCGCCAATTTTCGTTCTGCGAAAATTAGTCCTGAGACCGTGCTGACTTTTCAGCGTTGAAGCGGAGACTTTCTTTTAGACAAGGCACGCGAGCACTTCTGTCCCCGCGTTAAATAGACGTCACATGCGCTATGCAATCGATGATTTCGACGACGAGCTGGAAATACTGCTGCTCCGACTCTTTGCAGCACGCAATACGACCATGCCAGTGACAGTGACGCGTAATTCGGTGTCGTTGTCAACAGGAAGTTCCTGAAGGTTGATGACGGCACCATACTCCCGAAGGAAATCCAAGCCAAGCATCAGGTTTTCAGGGCAGCACATCCAGGGAAAGTGGCACCATGAAGTGCAGACACCAATCAGCCCCCAGTGGTGCAGATCTGCGGTCCAGACCAACCGACTGCTCATTACTGAAAAATCAGTGCCGGTATCCACGAGTGTGGTCACGTCGTGGTTGTCGGCGGCTACCGGGATTTTGGCAGAAACCAGTTGGTCACAGCACGTCGTCACTGAGGTCGTCGGTCGGATCGTCACAACGAATTGTTGATTTCAGCAGAAACCAGCTGGTTACAGCACATCATTGTCGCTGAGGTCGTCGGGCCAGATCGTCATCGTTGGTTGGACGGTCACCGCTGATTGTTGGCTGGAGGCTCTTGACTCGGTCCAGTAGCGGCGGCCTTACCCTCGCAGGATGCTGTATTCCTGATATGTGTACATGCCTCTGAACTGACCAGAGGACGACGAGTGGCTGGGCGAAGAGAGCCGTGTGTCGACCGGAACTGGTGTCACTGCGAGGCCGATGGCTGCATGTTATCGGACAGGTACTGCTCGATATCCTGCAGCCATTCACTATAGTGCAGTCGAGGTGCGTCCGGTGAAAACCCCCTTAAAGGAGTATAGACAACCAATTTTGATGGCATGTTTTCTTCTCTATAATGATGCGGAAGACACTACTATGCATGAATCGCCAAGTGACATTTGTTTAAGAAAGCTAAATAATTTATAATAAAATTTTTCTGCCATCCTACTTCAGTTTGAATAGCCAAACAGTGGCTATGACGCCAAAGAGCTTATAGACCACGTAAGGCGTGAAAAAAACTGCAATATAATTGCTGCTTCACTGTTGTAATTCACTACAGTACTGAAGCCAGCCTTCCTCAAGAGCCAGAATGACAACTTATGTAGAAGCACTGATTGTATTGCAGTTTTTCCTGCCTCACTACCTTTCTTTGTATCACAGCCACTGTTCAGCTACTGAAACCGAAACTGAAACAGCATGAGAAAAATTCGATTATAAATTATTTAACGGCTGTAGGTGGTGATTCATGCATACTAGTGTCTGCCGCATCAATACAGAGAAGAAAATATGCCAACCACCTTAGGTGTCTATACCCCTTCTGCAGTAGCGGCAGTGGCAGAGGATGTGGCCAGGTTCCCTGCAGTGGGAGCAGAGCGGCCGATTGTTTGCTCATGGTGGGCCAGGCACGGCTGGTACAGCTGCCGTTGGGCAGCGCAGAGAAGGCACAGGAGGGAAAAGGCACTGGCCCACTTCGTAGTGCTTTGCTGTAGGGTGCAGGCGGTGGAGCTGGCTGTACAACTCATCATGCACCATCATGGCAGCCCGCGGAGCTTCGAGGCGAAGTTCCTCTACTTCTTCGCGCACAAGGCTCCTCACAAGCTCTCGAAGCTTCGAGGCGTAGGCATGCAGTGTTGAGCGGCTGCTACGCTAGCCTGACGACTGTAGCATGCACCCCGTAGAGAACGCTCCATACTCGTTGCCTCCTGGGCAAAGTCGCAATGCACCTTCTACGCAGGAGATACAGGTAGCGACAGTCAAGTAGAGGACACAATGCAACAGGCAGTGGAAACCATCGAGGAGGTGAAGCACGACTAACCTGCTCGCACTCCCAATCTAAGCTAGTATTTGTAATCAAAGAAAAACCCAGAGGCCCTCGTGCCAAAGACTATGCACCCCAGCCCCCACTCAAAGTCTGCGTACGAGGGCTTCCCACCAAAGAGGTACAAACAATACGAATCATAGGGCTGTTCCTCCAAACAAACAGGAAGAGTAAGGAAACACTATGGAAACTAAAGACGACAGTTAACACGTCAGTAAGACTAATCAGATGGATCGCTGACCACAAGAGCAGCGGCGAAAACAGCTTTCATCGGACTAAGCACTTAGCTGCGCTCTTTGCCGCAGGTTGACTTCCGTCAGAGCTACGAACCTGCCTTCTGCGTGACCATAAGTGGACAACTGATTGACTGCCCGGATTATAACGGAGAGCGATACCACGTCATCACAGCATATCACCTGACCCCTGTGACCTGCACCACGTGGCCTGTTGCTGGCTAGAAAAGGAGCACCCGTTCCTCGTCTACCCTCACTTGGCAGCAGCGGCGAAAACAGCTTTCATCGGACTCAGCACTTTGCTGCGCTCTTTGCTGCAGGTACGTGTAAATTTTTTGAAGCTTTTTTTGTCATATTTGTCGCTGCTGCCAAGTGCTATCACAGGTGCAGTCACTACTGAATCGCTGTTTCTGTTTTGTGTTAATAGTACAGCACCCGTGTACTTAGCCAGTCATGACAAAGGATGTGCATAAAATGAAGGAGGAACTAAAGGAGGAACTAAAACAGGAGTTGAAAACCTTTAAAGAAACTATTGAAAGAGACCTACGAAACGAAATTCGCGAGTTGAAGTTAGAACAGCGTAACATAACTGAAAGCTTAGAATATGCACACGAGGATATCAAAGACCTGAAAGAAAAGCTAAATGTTGAACTCACCAAGAATCAAACACTTGAAAAAGAAAACGGGGCACTGCAGGAGAGGTGCGTAAGCGTGGAAAACAAAAATAGGTACCTTGAAGGGCATATGACAGGAAAATTAAAGACAAGGCTCAAACAGCACAAAAATGACGTTGCCAAGGAAAATCTAACTCAAACGCTTTAGCGCAACATCAGGAAACTGGCCATACCATCGACTGGAACGCGGCATGTGTAATTGCAAAAGAAAAATCATTGCCAAAACGCCTTCTCATAGAGTCATTGTGCATTCAGTCCACGGCAAACACGATTAACCGGACCCGTGGCAATCTCCCAGAGATATACCTGCGCACCCTTCGAAAAATTGCCCATATACTATAGCTCACCTGCCCGTCCTTCGCTTCTTTGTGATCAAGGCACCCGTACGGGCGCCGAAACGTCAGTTCATTCTTATTTTTCTTTGAACCTTGGCGAGTGTATGTTTTCTTTGACAAATCAAAAATATTCCAGGAACAAAAACATTGAAATTCGAGGGGTGCAAGAAATGGAAAATGTTGTTGACACTGTCAAGCAGATCGGCAGTGCCTTGAAAGAACTAATCTCAGAGGAGTGCCGACACGAAATGATGCTGAAAAACACATTGTTGAGCAATTCAAGTCCAGAGCAAAGCGAGATGCTGTTCTCACGAAGAGAAAGAAGGCAAGGTCTGGCCCTGCCCTAAGGAAACTTCTCGGCGCAGAGGAAGCGTAAACAGGGGTGGAAATCGGTCTGGACGCTCAACGGCAAGATTTTGCAAGAAAATCGGATGGTCATCAAAACTGAGCATGAGTCAGATTTGTGCAAGACTCTGTAAAGAAACACTCTGTCGTGTGGCTGTACAGTTTCCAAAATGGAATACCTTGAATTTATTTGTCCAGCTGATCTTAAATTAACCAGTCAATCTGACATATCTTTTTTGCACCTTAATGCACGTTCCATATGCAACAAGCGTGACGAGATTGATCAACTGTTGCGAGGATTTACATTCAAATTTAGAATCCTGATGATATCTGAAACTTGGTGTAATCATGCATCCGATATCCCTCCAATTGAAGGTTACCAACATTTCTTTCAAAATCGCAGCAGCAGACGTGGTGGTGGCTTGGTACTTTACGTTTACACAGAATTGCATTGTGAACAAATGTCAGAATCTTCTGCGGTAACCACAAATTTTCAAGTGCTGACCATAAAAACCTGTAATGATATCATCTGCGCTGTGTACCGACCTGCGTGTGGTAATGTGGAAGATTTTATCACGTTTTCTGACAGCCTGATGGATTACGTTTCCCAAAATAACTATTCTTTCACTTGTGGCGGTGATTTTAACATTGATACCATGGACAGAACAAACAATTACGACTTCGATGTTAGACTCCTCTCAGCCGGTTACAAAAACGTCATGACGACGTGTTACACCTTCCCATTCATCAACACTTGACCTTCTTATCACTAATCTCAATACAGGTATTCGATGTGCGGGCACAATCTCATCCGACATAAGCGATCATTGCCCAGTTTTCATGACCTTTCCTGGTCCGAACAAAAAACATTTCGCCCATGAGTTCACCTATCAGCCTATTTCCGAAAGTGCTTTGGAATCATTTAAGCACGACGTTATTGTGTATAACTGGAAACTCGTATTCGATCACACAGATGCTAACAAAGCTTATTCAGCCTTTCTTGAAACTTTCCCTTTAATCTATAATAAACATTACCACTTAAAACTGCAAAGCGATCCCGGAAAAGTAAGAAACCCTGGGTGACCTCAGAACATATCAAATGTATTAAAGGGAAGAACAGCCTTTATCATGCCTTTTTGTGCTCGCGATGTCAGCTGTACAAAACAGACTAAATAAATGCTACGTTTAGACAGGCAAAACATTTATACTACAAAAACCTTTTCACTGAAACTGTGACTAAGAACCCACCTGCCGTATGGAACATTGTAAATGATATTCTCAGTAGAAGAAGGAAGATTGCTCCCTCAAAAACGGTGCTTCATAATGGCGTAGAGTTGTGTGGTGTACAACTTGAAGATTATTTCAACCGGTATTTTGCTAATACTGCCCAGGCAGCTAATTTAAGCCCACTTGTAATATGCACAGGAAGCCCTAGTCCCTCTCACAGTTTGTTTCTTAAGTCTACCACACATTTATTAGCATGAAAAACAGTAAAGCGTTGGACCCCAATAACATTCAGATGAGACCAGTAAAATATGTAATAGAATATATATCGCTCCTGTTTTAGCCCACATTTTTAATTTAGCTCTGGAATCCAGCACTTTCCCCGATGAGATGAAAAAGGCCAGAATTGCTGTAGTGCACAAAGGAGGCGATACAAATGTCGTGAATAACTATAGGCCAATATCCATTCTCTCGATTTTTTCAAAAGGGCTTGAAAAGGTTGTATTTCATAGATTTAATAACTTTCTCGAGAAAAACAGGATAATAACCGACTCCAAAAATGAATTTAGGAAGGGACAATCGACAGAAATGGCATTGCTTCTACTTAAAGAACAGATAGTTCAAAATTTAGATTCTGGTCTTTCTACACTTGGTCTCTTAACTTCAGTAAAGCCTTTGACTCCCTCAACCATAATGTTTTGTTAGGTAAGCTATCACAGTATGGAATACGGGGCGAACCCCTCAATTTAACTAAATCGTACCTGAAAGACGCAGTCCATTGCGTCCGTATACACACTGTTGAATCATCTCTGCTGCCCCTACAAACTGGAGTACCGCAAGGTAGTGTTTTAGGCCCGCTATTATTTAATCTATATATTAATGATATAGTTCTTACTGATCAATCAGCTAAATGGTTTATATATGCTGATGACAGTACCATTCTTCACAAAGGTGCAGATCCAAACGCTTTAGTTCTGCAGTGCAACCGAACCGCTCGAATCCCTATCGGGGTGGTCCCAGTCTAACTGCATAATTATCAATCCCACTAATACCCCTGTCACACGGGCACTTTCGATGCTCACTGAACTCGATCTGCATCGAGAGTTTCGAGCACGCTTGAAACACCCGGTGCTACACGGGCATTTTCAATGCTCCTTGAGAAGTTTCCCTCATGTGTGTTAGGTGGCGCCCAATGTTCCTCCAACAGCCATAACAAGGTGATGTCCGGCAACACTGTGCAGTCGGGGGCAGCGGCAGCCAAATCCGTAGCCAGACGTGCGACGCACCTCGGCTGTTGTGCGATGGAACCCGAGGGTCCGCAATGCCTCCGCGATTTCTGCGTAGACTACGGTGTTTCTCTTCTGGCGCCGCAAATTATCTAGGCGGTCTAGCCAGCAGTCAATGAGAGCGGCTATCTCAAGCTCGCTCCACAGTTTGCGCGCCGACGAGACGCCATCTTTGTTGTTTACACTGACGGCGAAGCGTGGTGTCGAGATTGTTTGCATATAAGCAGGTGTAGTGCCCGAAAATGTTCTGTCTTGCATTTTAATCAATTACAACAACAACAGTTGCAGTTTTGTTTTGTTAACTAGTGTTTATTTTTATAGCTTCGTGAGAGCGAGAGTGCTTTCGATTGAGCTTGGAACCTCAAGCACTCTTGAGGGGCCGGCATCGAGTCAAGCAGGATCGAGCTCGATTGCGCTTGAAAGTGGCCGTGTGACAAACGTCGATCTGCATTGAGTTCGATGAGCATTGACTCAATGAGGATCGAAAGTGCCCGTTTGACAGGGGTATAAGACTAAGGTTTTACTATTTAGACCAAGAAATAAAGTTTTCACACTTCAAAATAAGATCAGTTATAAGAGTAAAGATATAACAATAGTAGATGAGCATAAGGTTCTTGGCGTTACTTTTAACTCTCACCTAAACTGGGATCACCACATTAATCACGTCTGCAAGAAGCTGTCTGCTGTTGCAGGCACTCTGTCCTGCTGCAGGAACCTGATTCCCGAAAGGGTTAAACTCCCGTTGTACCAAGCGTTATTTGCACCCCACATAAATTATTGCAGTCTCGTATGGAGCTCAACAACAAAAAGAAATACAGATAAAATTAATGTGCTCCAGAAGAAAGTTTTACGCTATGTGGCTAATGCTGGAATACTACACGCATCTACAAATAACCTATTTCCGAAGTATGAGATCATTCGTTTCCAGCACAGTTATGAATATCAACTCTTAAATCGGCTTTATTATTAATCCACTGAGTCTGCAAATTTTCTTAAAACTGTTGCAACATTACAACAGCCAACAACAGATGTATTGACTAGAAATCCCCCACACTGGCCAGTTCCCTATTTTCGCACCCAAAATAAGCTTCAGTCATTAAAGCACAATGTTCCATCACTTCTATCCAAAAGGGTTTTTTCCATCTAAGAAAGAATTTAAAAATTATTTCTGTAACCTCAACTGAACTGCTGCGTTTAATCCTGATTTGATGTGTCTTGCCTTAGTTTTAAACTAATTGTCCTTTGGCCGTGTGCTTCCATGTCAACAAATGATTTTTATTTATTGTCCCACTGTTTGTTTCATGTGTATGTATTTTGAAACCTGCTTCTTTAACCATATATTTTCAATGTGATTTTTGATGAGTGCAGTTTCTTTTGTTAATCTATGTTGACTGCTGTCTTGTAAGGTGGCCCCCGGACCTCCTTCAAGTTGCTCAGTGCAACTTTTAGTCCAGGGGACCATTCAGAGTTTGTATTTGTACCGCTATGGAAAATAAACGAGTTGAATCGAACCTTTGCAAATTAGTACACACTTTTGTACTAACCACTGGAAGAGCTAAAAGAAGCACACCTAACAACACAGTGTGGCAGGCTAACGTGCACATGCGCTGGAAGAGCCATACAGTTGAATCCCGGTACAACAAACGCCGCTTCAACGAAATTTTCGCCACAAATTATTTTGCATTCCCCGTGAAACCCCCATAGGACTTAATGTATTAAAATTTCCTCAAGAACGAAGTACTTTGCGAGCATGTGTTCGCTTCTACGAATTTTTTTTTGCGAATTTTCGCAGGTGAGTGGCCCCTCCTCCGTCTTGTCTTTCTTCAGAAGTTGAGTGCTGAAGAGCGACTTTCCGCACTCAATCGCACATCCTCCTCGCTTTCTTTTTTCCTCCAGATGCCCACGTGATTTTTGAAGTGACGTCACGCCCCGCTCTTTGCTGGCCTTCTTCGAGCTCGCTGTCATGGTGCTCGCGGTTTCCATGAACGAGCGGTGTTGGCTCATAAGTGTTTGCGGCCTCCAAGCGAAGAAGGGCTCCTCGAAAGCGCGTGTAAAATGCGCCAGCGCGTAAATATGACGCCATCTGACAATGTCTTAGGCCATGTCGTCTGCTAGGCACCGAGCGCGTTTCAGGCAGTCTGCGGACCGGTGGGCAGAGCTTCGTGCCCTGTTGGAGAAAAAAAAAAGAAAAACGCGAGGCAGGCTGGAAGTCACCGGAAGTCAGTGCAGGAAGAAGCCCACTCCGCATCGCCATTTCTTCCTTTGTGTGTGCACCGTTTAGCGTGGTCTCGTCGCGTCTCTGCTCTGCTGAATTTCTAGGATGTCGCCGCCAGCAAAGAAGCGGAAGTTCCTTTCGCTAGAAGAAAAAGCGCGTATTATCGCCGAAGCAGAAAGCGGGAAGAAGTCGATTATTGCCGCAGACTTTGGCATCGCGCCGAGTTCGTTGTCAACGATACTGAAGAGCAAAGAAAACATCGGCAAGACACTTGCGTTGGGCACTTCAGCTCAACACAAGAAGGTGATGCAGCCAACATAAGAGGAGCTCGATAAGGCTGTTTACACCTGGTTTGTCGAAACACGAGCCAAGAACATCCCGCTTAGCGGCAGCATTGTTCAGCAGAAGGCCCTCAATTATGCCTGTTTGTTAGGCCTGGATGACTTTAAGGCCAGCACAGGTTGGCTCAATCGCTTCAAAGCGAGGCACAACATCGTCGGAAAAGTTTTGTGCGGGGAAGCAAGTTCCGCGGACACTGGCGGCGCCTCAGAATGGGTGGTGGACAACATGGCTGATATCATGAGCGGCTACGTGCCGTCCGATATTTATAACGCGGACGAGACGGGCCTCTTTTATGAGATGCTGCCAGCGAGGACGCTAGATTTTAAAGGGCAGCGTTGCCAGGGTGGCAAGCACAGCAAGAAAAGAGTGACAGTGCTGCTGTGCACGAATATGGATGGGTCGGACAGGCGTCCCCCGTTAGTTATTAGAAAAAAAAGAAGCCCAGGCTTAGCTTGGTTAAGCCAAGAATGCGTTGCATATTGCACGGTCTTTTTGCGCGAGGTATTGCTTGGCGGCACTCGATTTTCTCAGCAGCTTTTCCTCCGTGACGTATGGATGGATGGATGGATGGATAGGAGCGCCCCCTTTGAAATGGGGCGGTGGCAACCGCCACCATGCTCAGCCGGCCTTTTTTTCTTTCTTTTTTTTCTTTTTTCTTTTTTTTTTTCACGTGGTTTGGTGACGTCACGTCACGTGGTTTGGTGGCTGTCCGGCCGCGCCCAAGGGCTGAACTAAGTGATTGCAATATGCTACGCATAAAAGTGCTAAACCGCGCAGCTTCAAGTGAAACAGAAGCCTTCCCATCAAGTACGTCGCTAACGGGCGGTCGTGGATGACTCGTGCCATATTTGCGGACTGGCTTACGGCACTTGACCGCGACATGAGCAGGCAGAACCGAAAGGTTAATTTGCTCTTGGACAATTGTTCTGCCCACCGCATCAACGACGTCAAGCTGTCAAGCATTGAAGTGAGATTCTTCCCACCTAAC
Organism: Amblyomma mixtum; assembly: GCF_055824585.1. Taxonomy (NCBI): domain Eukaryota; kingdom Metazoa; phylum Arthropoda; class Arachnida; order Ixodida; family Ixodidae; genus Amblyomma; species Amblyomma mixtum. The sequence goes on along the minus strand of NC_143021.1, from coordinate 37,991,246 downwards.
TGCACTTCGATCATTCAGCCGCTGGATCAAGGCATTGTCAGAAGCATGAAGTGTGCTTATCGGGAGAGGCTGATTCAGCGTATTCTTTTGAATATCGGGACTGGCAGGGAGACGAAGGTGGACCTCTTCATGGCTCTTCAGATTATAGCTGCTGCGTGGAATGTGACGCGGTCCACCTTGATCAACAACTGCTTCCAGCACGCCGGGTTTGTTGACCAGGAGGCGACCAGCACAGCTGCAGCAGCGGAGGATGACGCTCCATCATCGTCGACTCCGGGGATCAGTACGGCCTGGAAATCCCTCCAGGATGCAGGAAACATCCCTGGCGATATTGAGCTGGACGATTTCCTCAACGCTGACGCGAATGTGCTTGTTTACGAGGAACTGAGCGATGAGGACATCATTAAAAGTGTTCGCGAGCCTGAAGAGCCGCCGTCCGAAGCTGAAGACGACTCCGCCCAGGATTCATCCGCCTTGGCAACCTCGTCGCAGGAGATGGATGCCTTCGATCTTATCAGGAAGTTTCTGGGCTCTCACGACGACAACGTTGCGATGGCTCTCATAACAGAGTGTGAGAGTCGCGTGATGCCGCTGCTGGCAGCAAGACGCAAGCAGACAAAGCTTACAGACTTCTGGAAATAAATTTTTTTTTTGCTCGACTTGTCTGTAATTTCTCGACAACGAAATTCCGCGACAACGATATTTTTCGTACGCCCCGCCGATTTCGTTGTAGCGGGATTCAACTGTATTAGAATCGAGACTGGAGTGCAAGACACCAGAATTGGAAAGGCGATGTTTAATAAACCTCTGCCTAAGAACATGCACCATGAGGGCAGAAGGAAAGTTAGGACTCTCCACAGAACATATGATCAACAAGGAATTCGCAAAAGGAGGCGCTCGCAATAGCGGTGGTGAACACGCAAGGTTGACTGATCGTCATAACCAAAACAAAATCCTCTGAGACTGGCGGAAGTGGCAATAGCTCTAGCCATAACTAACACAGAAGCTGACATAATACAGTGAAAGCTCGTTAATTCGACCCCCGTTAATTCGGAAAATCGGATAATTCGACCTGCACGCGAGGTCCCTACAATTATACATAGGAGTCTATGGGGCGAAACTCTCGTTAATTCGAGCAAATTTTGCCGTGCGTCAGTTAATTCGACTCCACTCCGCAGCTTGCCAAGCTGGTGCGCCGAAAGCAAAAAGAAAAAAACACTGCCGCGAGCGGCGCTACTGTACGGCTGATAGGCCATCCGTACAGTCATCGTCATCAGCAGCGTGAGAGAGGGCGAGAGAAGCGAGGTTAGCGGCGGCCGAAGCGGCTGGCGTCTTCGTTTTAGCGTGTGTCATCGTTTCCACGTGTTCTTGCTGCTACGATCGCGGTTATTTAACCATAAAGGCCGGTTCACATGCAAGCGACTGAACGATTGAGCGACGCGTCGCAGCGAAAATTTCCAACTTGTTGAAACCTCGCCGCTCGTCGCAGCGACGACTCAAAAACAGGTTTTTCCGCCGCGGCGACAGGATTCGCTAGCATTTTCGCTGTCATGTGAAACAGGCTTAAGGCGGCGTGTTTACTGCGCTGCTTGTTGTTGTTGTTGCGACTGAGAGAAGGATGAAAAGAAATTGCACGGGCCTGCCTACTGGCTCAGCCGAGTCACCACCGCTGCCGCATGCTGATAGAGGAGCAGATAGATGAGAGTTAAAAATCAGAGGAAAGATAAAGAGAAAAGATAAGACGCGCGTCGCGGCAACAACCCCGAAGCGGAGGCTGGCTGAAAAAACAGATAAGCGGCCGACGCCGCGCTCGCTTCCCCTCCTCCCCACGCTGCTTTCGAGTGGGTAGCGCGCAGTGCCTGCGCGCCTCGCCTTTGTGTCCTGTCAGCTGACCGAGGATGAAATAATTGAAGTGACAGGCGCTGACAACGACCATTCGTCGGAAGGTGACGATTGTGAGCAGTTGTCCCAAATGCCGAAGTGCATGGTGAAAGAAGTCGCAGAAGCCTTGTCCGTGCGGGAGGACTTCTGTGAACAAATCCCTGACGGTGCGTGTGCCGCGGAGCACCTGGCAGCGGTTAGAGCTATCTTAGTCGCTCAAATTCGCTGTAAAAAGCAGACGACGATAACAGATTTCTTTGCCAAGTAAAGGTACATCCTGTTGCGGCAAACATTGTTTTTTGTTGTCCATTCGATAATTCGACATTTGGATAATTCGACAATTTTTCGCGGTCCCGTCAGTGTCGAATTAGCGAGCTTTTACTGTATTCAGCAACTCCAAATTAGCCATACGCAACTTTACGAGGGGCAGGATCTCTCGGGCAGCGATGTACATATTGAGGCAAGCGAGCCAACTAACCAGGAATATGGATGCCCGCTCACTCGAGAAATCCAGGAAATAATGCTCGAGGTTTGGTCAGCCGAGCAGGGGGCATTACCGAAGGACGGCCTGGCATGACATTTCAGAACTAAGTCCGCAGAACTAAGAGGAACGCAATACTTAGTAAGGCCAAGAAAGTCAAGATGGATGCAGATTTTGTGAAAGGACTAGAAAGCCATATTTTGCATACTTAACATATCCTGTTTTCCTTCCAAAAGAGTTATTTGTCATGCATTTCGCATTCTTATCATACATGAGATGTGTTGTTGCCATTTATTACCCAATATTAGTTTTATCATATAGTTGTTCTTTTAAGAAATGTGTTGTTTCCCATGTGTTCTTTCTCGCATTGTATATGTTCTTCTTGTTGTGTTCTAAATTTGTATGCCCATCCTGCTTGGGCCAAAACATTGGCCTGTAGTATATGTAAATAAATAAATAAAAAAGAACTTGGTTTTGAAACCACTTCTCCTGTCTACGTAAACGAGCACCTGACAAGGCTTGGTAAACAGTTGCTTGGTGCGGCGATTAAGAGGAAGAAGGAGGTCCGATGGAAGTTTGTCTGGACCGCAGGATGCAAGGTTTTCACGCGAAAAGATCGTTAGAATCAGTTGCATGAATGATCTCGAGAAGATGACAGCAGACGAAGAGTAAGACTGCCTGGCACGCATCCAAGATGGACACAGATATAAACTGCGAATACATTCCTAGACAGCCCGCAAAATCGCCTGACAGTATTACATATAAATGCTCGCAGTGTCCGCAATAAGCAAGATAAACTGCATGATCTGTTACCATCCTTCTCATTTCCACTAGATGTTCTGCTTTTTTCTGAAACCTGGCTTTCATTGGGTGGGATTTGAACAGTACAGGTATAACGGCTTAGTTCGTTCAAAAAATAAGGGAGGTGGTGTGGCCGTGTACGTGCTGCAACCACAAAAACATGCGGTCATATCGCAGTTTTCAATCGTAACAAATGATGTTGAATGCCTCACGGTGCGCTTAGATGGAGCTGTGATTGTAGTAGTCTATAGGCCACCAGCAGGGAACGAATTACACTTTTTTGAGCCCATTGAAGCTGTTCTTCATTACCTCAGTAGTGCAGGGCTTCCCTTTGCAATCATGGGTGATGTGAATATTGACATGCTTTCTGACAACCCACCGTCAAGGCAACTGAACGAATTGATACATTCTTCTGCATGTGTGAACCTTATTACAACAGCGACCCGACTCACGGCAGACTCGGCCACGCTACTAGATATCTGTATCAGTAATGTGCATCCCCCCGGCAGTCTTTCTGGGTTATTATCAGTAGATATAAGCGACCACCTACCAACGTTTTGTTCCATTCCACTTGCGCACTTTAAAAATAAAGAAAAGAGAAATTAAAGTCACGTATTATAAATGAACGCGCTCTGGAAATCTTTCGCTGTCTTATCAGTACCACCGACTGGCAACCTGTTCTAAGTGAAAAAGACCCGAACAAGGCTTATGACGTGTTTTTCGTTAAACTTACATGGTGCTACGATCAGTCTTTTCCAGTAAAGACACAGAAGCGGCACAGTAAAAAAATAAGAAAACCATGGATCAGCAAAGCTATATTGAAAATGATAAATAGAAAGAACAAGATGTACCACGCCTTCGTTAAAAGTCGTGACCCGACAGAGTTTACTGACTACAAGAAATATAGAAATATGGTTAACTCGCTGGTAAAACAAGCAAGAACTCAGTATTATGAGCAGCTATTTTCTGAAATAAGGAGCAATCCCCGAAAAATATGGAATGAAGTTAGAAATCTAACCAATCAACAGAAACCATGTGTAGACTTTCATATTACAACGCCTAATGGCATTTTGTCTGGCTGTGCAGCTGCAATCGCCATGAATAACTACTTTGTTTCTTGCTCGGAAAGTACCGATCCTAACACAAAACAAAAAAATAACCCTGCAACTTGTTGCGCTGACCTTGAAAATTCTAGCCATTCACTCCCGGAAATTGAACATGCTGTCAATAACTATTTGCTCCACTTGTCTACTTGGTTAAGCACAAATAAATTATGCTTGAACATTGAGAAAACCAAATACATATTGTTTGCACCACTAAACAAGCCTAGGAATTCTGCCATAGATATTCTGTTTGATGGTAAAGGAATAGCTCAAGTCAAAGCCCAGAAATTTTTAGGTATGTGGTTTGAGGAAAGCTTATCATGGAATTCTCATGTCAACAGCCTCATAGCTGACCTTAGTAAAACAATTGGCTGCTTCTTTAAGATTTTCCCACTCATCCCTCAATGGTTACGGACTGTTCTTTATTACTCACTCTTTTATTCCAAGCTTTCCTACTGTGCTTTAGTCTGGGGTACCACTACAAGTCGTAACTACACAAGATTAATTAGCCTGCAAAAAAAGAGTTAAGAATGTTTGAGCAATATCACGGCCCACCGGAATTACTGCGTACGAGACCGCTTTTTCTGAAATATAAAATGTTAAAGGCCAATCAAGTTTATTATTTCAAATTATTTCAGTACATAAAAAAAGCGAAGCTTTACAGTGTACGAAACTCTAGTGCAGCTCCTGCATACTCACTTCGTAGGGAAACATTACGGCCACCCAAAGTAAGGACGAATTATGGGCGACAACTTATTGAATATCAAAAAGCTAACCTTCTGAACAAAATACAGTCGAACCTCGATGTAACGAACCTCAATGTAACGAAATTCGCGATGTAACGCATTTTTTTCATTTCCCAATCACTTCCCCATTGAAAACCATGTATTTTTTTTCGCGATTTAACGAAGTAATTTTGCTCCGCACTTTCGATGTAACGAAGTCCGTGCGCATCGCATGCATGTGCCAGGAGCTACCTTGACAATCGAATGAGAGCTAAAAGTTTAGCCGAGACGAAACGCAGTTTGTATTTGCCCTTTTACGCGCCAATTTTGCCGGCAGTGTGCGAGAACGTACCGCCACGCCATCTGTCGTGCGCATACAAAGCCCGCGGCATGGAAGTTTCAAGACGCGCCGCGCCATGACGCCACTGGCGAGCTGTAGACTCTGAACGTGAAAGCGCAAACCGGAATTTTCTTGCAGTGTCCGTTCGTTTTTTTTTTTTTTTTTGCGTGCGATGTCCTCGTAGACAACAACAAAAAAAAGTCTTCAGTGTTGACAAACTCGTGGAGCTAGTGTGGTCGTACCTTTAAAACGGGTGAGCGGCGAAAAAAAAAAAAAAAAAAGTGCCCTGGCAGAGGAGGCGAGTGGCGAAGGGGCATAGAGGGGAGGCGTGGCGTGGGAGGCGCGCGCGGTGCATTCTGGGTGGGCGGCTTCGGCGCGCTCTCGGCGCGGCCCGCGCGAAATGCAGCCGGCTGCATTCCGCGCCGGGCGCCGTCAGAGCGCGCCGGTAGCCGCCGAACACGCTGGCGATCGGGCGCCGCTGTTTCGCGAACGTGACGTCGCCGTGCCGCGCGCGCACGCGCGCTCGCGCTACGTCGGAGCGCCGCGAGCACAATCCCACCGCGCCGGCGTGAGCGATGCGAACATTTTTCTTTATTTTTCTCTGATGCGTCCCCGGCTGCAAATGTTCAATGCTGATGATGATGATACCAGTAGCGACATCTTGTGGCGGCTTTCAGTACTAGGCGCTGCACTCGTTCTTTTGCTATGCGCACACGGAGAAAAATGATGCCGTCGCGGTGTTTGCTATCACTCATTATGCTCCTGATGTAGAAAAAAACATCCGGTGCCCTTGTTAGCGATACTATTACTCGATTTTCTTGCGTATTTCCTCAATAAGTGATTTACACGTTCCCATCAACAAGCAGTGTTCCTGAACCAGTTATACTTTATTTTGACAGCTGAAACATGGGAACCTCGACGTAATGAAATTCGCGATGTAACGAAATTTTCGGCTGCAAGTAGGACTTCGTTATATCGAGGTTCAACTGTACAAGAATTAACAGATCTGAGTGCTAATGTCTCTAAGAACACGCTTAAAGCTCTGCTGCTCGAAAATAACTTAGAATTCAATTAATCTGCGATGTTTCTGTCCATAGTTTTATTTTCTGGGAGTGCATTATCGTTTTGAACCTTGCTGGCTGTTGTGTGTTGCTATTATGATTTTGCTATCATGTTGCTAAACTTGCAACAACCATGTTTCAGAATTGTGTACTTGCTTGTGCTTCTTTGTACTAAGTGTTCTGTGTTGGCATGTGCGGTCTATTGTTTTTTTTTTTTTTCGCATAATTTATTTACCCTTTTTTTCCCTCAGTATTTCCCCCCGAAGACCCTGGTGTGGAACTTTTCGTGTAAAACTATGTTAAATGACTGTTTGTGGCAGACTGTGTGCGGGGCAAGAGCCATCGTCAGGCGTTCCGCCTTTTGCTCTTGCTCCTCTTTCTGTATCAGAAAGGAAACAAATAAATCAAATCAAATCAAATCAATCATGTTAACTCCCGTGACGCCACCTGAAATGAAAGGAATAATTAATACTCTAAAAAACAATACAGCTGCTGGCTATGACGGCATTTCATGTGGACCGATAAAATATGTAGCTGATTTAATATCTATTCCTCTGGCTCATATCATTAATTGTATGTTCGAGATTGGTGTGTTTCCAGATCGATTAAAGGTAGCACGCGTACATCCAATTTTTAAGGGTGGGAACAGCTATGCTTTGACTAACTATCGACCAATTTCAGTCTTGCCAATCCTGTCAAAACTTTTTGAAAATGCAATCAACGCCAGGATACAAAACTTTTTCGATAAATATCATGTAATCAGTCATATGCAGGAGAAGAATCCAAGCTGCTGGCGAACCAGTGGAGCATTTCTTACGAGACCTGAAGAATCAAGCACGTGCTTGCAACTTTGGCGCTTTGGCGGAATCGATGGTGAGGGACCAAATTGTGTTCGGGATAAATGACGACACGGTACGTGAAAAACTCCTCAGGGACAACAACTTGACCCTGCAGAAAGCAGAACAAGCCTGTAAAGCAGCTGAAGCATCAGCAACTCACAAGGAAATGTGGAACCAGGAACACCAAGTGCATCCTATCAGCAGGACTAGCACGAGCCGCGAAAGCCGAGAACAGACACGTTATGACTGCCGAAACTGCGGCGGAAAACACTCCCCAAGAAGGTGCCCTGCTTTTGGGAAAACGTGCCGTAGATGTCAGCGGAAAAACCACTTTGCCAGATGTTGTAAAGCGACGGCAGTCGTTGGTGAGTTAAAAAGCGGCCAAGACGATTTCGAGATTCTCGACGTATCCACAAGGAACGTGTCCAGCAAGCATGACTGGATGGTGGAAGTCCAAATCAAGAACATGGCAGTTCAGTTAAAGGTTGACACTGGATCGCAGGCAAATTTGTTGCCTTATGGATTATGCGCCAAAATGAACCCACAGCCGCCCCTGTACCCCAGCAGTGCGATTTTACGCTCCTACGGCGGAGATGTAATCAAACACATTGGCCTCATGCGGGCCGAAGTCTCTTTAAATGGTTGCATTGCCATGCTGAGCTTTTTCGTGGCACGAAAGGGGCGCCAAGCAATCCTAGGACTTGAGGCGAGTGAACGCCTGGGACTGATTTCACGCGTAAACAGCGTGTCGCAAAACAGCTCTGAAGAAGTGGTTGCCAGCTTTCGTCACCTTTTCACTGGCACCGGCTGCGTCAAATGAGTGTACCACATGGTGCTTCGCAAGGACGCCACGCCAGTGGTTCAGAGACCTCGTCGAGTACCACTGGCTTTAGAGGAGCCACTTCGGGACGAGTTGTCACGTATGGAACAAGCCGGAATAATTGCAAAAGTCACTGAGCCAACAGACTGGGTGAGCCCCCTTGTTATCGTACGAAAGAAAGACGGGAAGCTGCGAGTCTGCATGGACCCCAGGAAAATAAATGAGTGCCTCAAGCGCGAGCATTACGCGATGCCGAGGCGGGAAGACATAGAGGCCGAGCTGGCCAGCGCAAGAGTATTCTCTCGCCTAGATGCAAACGCAGGGTTTCACCAAATTCCCTTAGATGACGAGACGTCTAGGATATGTACTTTTGCGACACCCTTCGGCCGCTATCGATTTTTGCGACTGCCTTTCGGAATATCATCAGCGTCGGAAGTATTTCAGCAAACCCTAAGTGAAATTTTTGACGCGCTTCCTGGCGTTAGAGTGTATGTCGATGACATACTTGTGTGGGGCAATTCCCAACAAGAGCATGACCAACGTCTCAGATCAGCACTAGAAGCGCAGAACGTGCGGGCCTTACGTTCAATCCAGCAAAGTGCGAGTTTGGCGTTCAACGAATTGAATTCCTGGGCGACGTGATAAACGAAGAAGGAATCCGTCCAAATGCATCCCATGTCGAGTGCATGTTGCAGATGCCACCCCCTAATGATAAACTAGCCGTTCAACGCATGCTGGGTGTCGTGAATTATTTCGGAAAGTTTTTGCCAGCACTAGCAGAAAGGACAACGCTTCTCAGAAGCTTGCTAAAAAAAGACACTGTTTTCGAATGGTCGGCAAATCACGAAAAAGAGTGGAGAGCGCTGTGCGACAGCCTTAGCAAGCAGCCCTTGTTATCAGTTTTTGACCCTGAAAAAGAAACCAGGTTATCATGCGATGCGTCACAAAACGGAATCGGTGCTGCCTTGCTGCAGTATCACAAAGGTGCATGGAAACCGGTTGCTTACGCCTCCAGAGTGCTTACAGATACGCAGCAACGCTATTCACAAATTGAAAAGGAAGCAATGGCCATAGTTTTCGGCTGCGAAAAATTTCACCATTTCATGTATGGGCGGAAGGTTGTCGTTGAGACTGACCATCGTCCGTTGATCTCCATTTCGCAGAAGGCGATCGGTGACATGCCGCCAAGACTGCAGCGATTTTTTTTGCGTCTGCTACGCTATGACATTTCCATGCATTATGTTCCAGGAAAACAGCTTCTGTTGGCGGACATGCTGTCCAGGGCTTCTGTTAAGGGCGCAGCAGATAACGCAGACAACGACGACGACGTCGAAGTGCACGCAGTAAGTGTGGTCGATTCTCTTGTCAGCGAAACCACGTGGAAAGAACTGGCTTCCGAGACACTGAAGGACACGCAGCTCGCCGCTGTGCTAGAGCACCTGGAGAACGGGCAACCAATTGAAGGACCGCTCAAGCCTTTTGCCGCTGAGCTATAGGAAGTAAAAGGGGTTCTCTTGAAAGGCTGTAAGATTATCATTCCGGCAAGTATGAGGCGCGATATGTTGGCAAGAATTCATCAAGGCCACATGGGAATTAACAAGTGCAAAGAAAGGGCACGGCGCCTGGTGTTCTGGCCAGGAATGAACACTGATATCGAGACGTTTGTACAGGCATGTTCTGTATGTAAAACGTACGCTTACAAGTTGCCGCAAGAGCCTTTGATTATGCGTCCCGTTCCAGACCAACCATGGTACCGCGTCGGCATGGACATTTTTTGCCACGCAGGTCGGTCATACTTGTGTATTTATGATGCCCTATCCAATTTTCCCGAAGTCCAACAGCTCGTAGACACTTCAGCAAAAAGTACTGTAGATGCAGCAAGTGCCATATTTTCCAGATATGGCATACCTGTCGAGGTATGCACTGATAACGGGCCTCAGTTTTCCAGTAGAGAATTTGCCATGTTCTCAAAAGTGTACGATTTCAAACACGTGACCTCAAGCCCGTATTTTCCCCGCTCCAACGGACTCGCCGAGAAGGGGGTACAAGTAGTCAAGAGAATCTTGAAGAAAACAACTGAAGCTAAACAAGACTTTTGGCTTGGCCTTCTCGCTTACAGGTCAACTCCACTGGAATGCGGCTGGTCACCAGCCGAAATATTGCAGGGACGCTCGCTGCGAACAACTCTACCAGCCGTTCAGGTCGGACAAAGCCGGCGGGTTGACAAACGCCAGCAAAAAGACTACTCAAGAGGGCCACTCGCACCACTCAACAACGGCGAAACGGTCAGAATAAAAGACGGCTCATCATGGAGAAGAAAGGCTCGGGTTCTTCGGTCGTCTGGTCAACCAAGGTCATACGTAGTCATGACGGAAGACGGGCAACTCTTGCGACGCAACCGCGAGCATCTGCTACCAACTAGAGAATCTTTTCGCCTTAGGGATCCTCCTCACGATGACGAAGGTGATTTTGAAGAATACGCTGCCCCTGCCAGCACACAACACGACCCAGAGGCGGCGCAAAGTCCAAACAGCACGGCGAGCATTGTGCCGACAGTTCCGCAACAAGCAGCTGCTCCAAGAAGGACTACAAGACAACGCAGGCCACCTCGGCGCTTAATGCATGACGCGAACTTTCAACAAGTGCCGTGACTGTATTCAGTGCTCTGATCTTTGCTGTTTTTGATGTGCAGTGATTCTTTATTTAACTTCCTTTTTGTTCTCCCGAGCTAAAAGCGCTCCTTGTCCTTCGTTTTTTTTTTTCTCTCTTTACGAAGGGGGATGTATCGTAATCTGTATCTAATCTGCTCAGCATGCAGCGCGCTCTGTGTTCATGGCAAGATACGCCCCCATGTGATAAGGGCGTTACCGCATGTTCACATCGTGTATAAAACCAGAGCTGAATAAACGCGGGGGCTCACTTTTGCCCAGCAAGTGACACGCGACGTGTCGTCGTCTGTTCCACTCGATGCATGCAGTATGTGTTTCAAAAAAACAAATCTACAGAATCAGCCCTGCTTAGCATAAAGAATGAGATAATAACAAATTTTGAACAAAGACAATATATACTTCTGAAGGAACCAGCGCACAAAACACAACAACGGACAAGAAAAAGGTGGTACACGACGGACAGGAGCGCTGAACTTACAACTTTATTTCGGAAGTAAAGATGCAACGTATATATACAGCCATGTCAGGGAGGCGTGTCACACAGGGAAAGCAAGAACAAGTGAAATCTACAAGGTCATGATGAGACAAGCGGCACAAGCAAACCAAAAACCTTAACTAATATAACATGTGAAGGTGACCAGTTTCAATGGAGGCAAGAAAAACAACAGGGAAAAAAACAAGGGAAAAACGCCAGACCTCGTGAAGATGAAAATTGATACTGATAACAAAAACCGATAAAAACAAAAAGGCAAAAGCCAATAAAAGCGATAAAAGCAATAAAGTTAACAGGGCAATGGAAATGAGAAAGTTAAAATGCCAACAAGTAACACGGCAAAAAATACTAACAGCTAAAATTAAGAAAACATCGCGGAAAAAACTAACAGCTAAAAGGTAAAACCCACAGAAACATAAGGTTAAGTCTTGTGTAAACAAATAGCGGAATAAAGTTGGCGGGAAAAAGACGGTTGCATAAGGTGGGAAGTTAAAATGCTAGTGCCTCGAATTTTGTGCCAGATAGGCGAGTTCTTTCTCAGATAGCGACACTGAAGGCTGGCTAATGCACTGTTCTTTTAACGCAGCTATTGTGATTGCCTCAACTATTTCACGGGGCCTCGTGTTTCTGATTGTGGCCATTACCCGAGTTTTTTCAAAGTGTGGCACACATCCTGTTTCTACATCTTTGCAGTCCCGACAATGAATACCAATGTGACGGCACTTTTGAACATTTGCGTTGTAATCATGTTCTTTTAGTCTTTCATTTAAACAACGCCCTGTCTGTCCAATATATACTGCTTCCCACAGGACAGGGGGATGGAATAGACAACTGAATCGGTACACTGCACAAAATTCTTCTGGTGCCTGATATTGCATGTACTCTCTTTTTTACGAGTTTCATTGACCTTTCTGCAAAGCTGGGAAAGTCGCTTTGGGGCACTAAAGACGACTTCAACTCCAACACGTTTCCCAATTTTCTTAATGTTGTGCGAAATGCGATGCAAGTAGGGCATAACAGAGACTTTCTTTCTATTGGTGTTGTCAGTCGGGGCAGTCGAATCGGGTCGTTTTGATTTTTTAAGCATTGCTTCAGCGACTGAGGCTAAAAGCTTAGTGGGGTAGCCAGCATTTTCTAATCTAATTGTTTGCGCTAAAAAACTACTCTCAATTTGGTGTTCACACGATTTTACCAGCGCATTTCTAAAGATTCCTTGAACTACATTCCTTTTAACCAACTTAGAGTGGGCTGAGTCAAAAGGAAGTACCGGCTTCTGGCCCCTTGGCTCATAAGCCGGTACTTCCTTTTGACTCAGCCCACTCTAAGTTGGTTAAAAGGAATGTAGTTCAAGGAATCTTTAGAAATGCGCTGGTAAAATCGTGTGAACACCAAATTGAGAGTAGTTTTTTAGCGCAAACAATTAGATTAGAAAATGCTGGCTACCCCACTAAGCTTTTAGCCTCAGTCGCTGAAGCAATGCTTAAAAAATCAAAACGACCCGATTCGACTGCCCCGACTGACAACACCAATAGAAAGAAAGTCTCTGTTATGCCCTACTTGCATCGCATTTCGCACAACATTAAGAAAATTGGGAAACGTGTTGGAGTTGAAGTCGTCTTTAGTGCCCCAAAGCGACTTTCCCAGCTTTGCAGAAAGGTCAATGAAACTCGTAAAAAAGAGTACATGCAATATCAGGCACCAGAAGAATTTTCTGCAGTGTACCGATTCAGTTGTCTATTCCATCCCCCTGTCCTGTGGGAAGCAGTATATATTGGACAGACAGGGCGTTGTTTAAATGAAAGACTAAAAGAACATGATTACAACGCAAATGTTCAAAAGTGCCGTCACATTGGTATTCATTGTCGGGATTGCAAAGATGTAGAAACAGGATGTGTGCCACACTTTGAAAAAACTCGGGTAATGGCCACAATCAGAAACACGAGGCCCCGTGAAATAGTTGAGGCAATCACGATAGCTGCGTTAAAAGAACAGTGCATTAGCCAGCCTTCAGTGTCGCTATCTGAGAAAGAACTCGCCTATCTGGCACAAAATTCGAGGCACTAGCATTTTAACTTCCCACCTTATGCAACCGTCTTTTTCCCGCCAACTTTATTCCGCTATTTGTTTACACAAGACTTAACCTTATGTTTCTGTGGGTTTTACCTTTTAGCTGTTAGTTTTTTCCGCGATGTTTTCTTAATTTTAGCTGTTAGTATTTTTTGCCGTGTTACTTGTTGGCATTTTAACTTTCTCATTTCCATTGCCCTGTTAACTTTATTGCTTTTATCGCTTTTATTGGCTTTTGCCTTTTTGTTTTTATCGGTTTTTGTTATCAGTATCAATTTTCATCTTCACGAGGTCTGGCGTTTTTCCCTTGTTTTTTTCCCTGTTGTTTTTCTTGCCTCCATTGAAACTGGTCACCTTCACATGTTATATTAGTTAAGGTTTTTGGTTTGCTTGTGCCGCTTGTCTCATCATGACCTTGTAGATTTCACTTGTTCTTGCTTTCCCTGTGTGACACGCCTCCCTGACATGGCTGTATATATACGTTGCATCTTTACTTCCGAAATAAAGTTGTAAGTTCAGCGCTCCTGTCCGTCGTGTACCACCTTTTTCTTGTCCGTTGTGTTTTGTGCGCTGGTTCCTTCAGAAGTATGTATTACCAACTAGCCCAACAACAAGTGTTGCTCAAACAATATATACGCTTGGACTATTCCTAAATCTACTCAAAGCATTTGATTCTGTGTGTCACGATGTCCTCCTAGTTAAACTGAATAGGTATGGGATCCGCGGAATACCACTAGAATTAATAAAAAGCTATCTGTCAAACCGCTATCAATATGTCAGTTTTAATAAATAGTATACGTCTCCAGTTCTGCCAGTTAAAAGAGGCGTTCCACAGGGATCTATTCTCGGGCCCTTGCTGTTCATAACATACATAAATGATTTATGCTCTATTCCTGATACCCCAAAACTAATCATGTATGCAGATGATACCAATGTCTTTTTCTCTAGCCACTCACTCCCGGAAATTGAACATGCTGTCAATAACTATCTGCTCCACCTGTCAACTTGGTTAAACACAAATAAATTATGCTTGAACATTGAGAAAACCAAATACATATTGTTTGCACCACTAAACAAGCCTAGGAATTCTGCCATAGATATTCTGTTTGATGGCAAAGGAATAGCTCGAGTCAAAACCCAAAAATTTTTAGGTGTGAGGTTTGAGGAAAGCTTATCATGGAATTCTCATGTCAACAGCCTCATAGCTGACCCTAGTAAAACAATTGGTTGCCCACTCATCCCTCAGTGGTTAGGGACTGTTCTTCATTACTCGCTCTTTTATTCCAAGCTTTCCTACTGTGCTTTAGTCTGGGGTGCCACTACAAGTCACAACTACACAAGATTAATTAGCCTCGAAAAAAAAGTGTTAAGGATATTTGAGCAATATAATGGCCCGCCGGAATTACTGCGTAAAAGACCAGTTTTCCTAAAATATAAAATGTTAAAGGCCAATCAAGTTTATTATTTCAAATCACACCAAAAATGGGCCAAGTGTGCTCACCGGCGTACTCGGCGGGCGTCTGGACGGGTGGGCAGTGGGCCTGGTGCAGGAGCAGGGCCGACTCGATGAAGGCCTCCCGCCGCCCCGACTGGCGCAGCAGCTGCGCCCGACGCAGCAGCACAGAGGCCGCGTCCGGCTGCTGCTGCTGGGGAAGACACCACTTCGTTGGTTGAAAATTCACTTTTTATTTCAGAATCTACGCTTCAGTTTGTTTTTCCAAGAATAAATTACTAAATTTTTAGGAGATTTAGCGCAGCCCTCATGTGTGGCCAAAAAGTCTATCTCGGCGTTCTTGTCATCCTGAACAATTTATTTACCAGTGATTAGCATGCACGTGGCAGGGAGCTGTGCTTGTAGACGAAATAGCCGTAATAATTAAAAGAGAAACTCAAGTTAAATGCGACAGACAAAAACGCGAGTGGAAGTTTACTTCCAAGAACTTGGCTGACATCTTAATGTTGGGTTGCTGCGCTAGGTAGAGCACAAAGGCGAGATATCAGGTGGTCTGCGTGTTGGTGGCAGCGATGGAACTGCCGCCCAATTGTCGCGGCAGCCAGAACGTAGTTCTTTCGTGACGCCCGTGCACGTTTTGTGTCAGCATGCATTCGGTTAACCTGCTTAGCCGACTCACAGCACGTGCTGATAGGAGGCAAGGATGTGCTGCTTCCAGGTTGTTACAGGCGTCACCTCAAATTACTCGACTGCGTTGCTTAACACCATCATGACCCTGGCTTCCTGCCTACTTAATTTCAGCTCTGACTGAATGTAATTCGCATTCAACAGCCAGCTACCTAATTCAAATTTATTTATGCCAAGAATAATGACCTTTATTGGTTAGAATTGAATTTCAAAAACTCAATTCAGCACACTTTCATCGGTTTGTTTCGGTTTAAACCAAAATGTCCAGCCCCTAGACATAAGCTAAACATTTGATAAGGCATTTCTTAGTCCTCACTCGTTCAATGGCATGTTATCCAGTTTGACTGATATGCCTTTTTGCTGCACGTCACTGACGAATTTCCATCATGCTCCCAATGATGTGCATTGGTTACAATGGTCAATGTGCGAACCAACCACTCAAAAAAACAAGCCTGCAACTCTTAATTCTCAGCTTATATCTGACCACTTCAACACATGCTGCAAGTGCAAACGACCTGGCACCGTGGCGAGGCCCAACTAACATTCCGTTGTCTGCTCAACAGCTAACGAGAGCCTCAATTCTGGCACTCTTGAGGCCCTTAAGAGGGCTATCGCACAGCTTCTGCCCTCACCGTTCCTACCCGCAGTAATGTAGGACGTACTATGTCCGCTGCCATGGTTGAGGGTGAATACTACTCTCAAGGTTAGATTGCAGTACGTACAACTACGCCTGAAAGCACAAGACCGGACTGCCATTGCCACAGCTCGGTTGGTAGAGAACCAGACACAAAATTTGGAGGTTGTGGGTGCGGATCCCACTGACGGCATGTCGGTGTTTTTTCTTCTGCTTTCTAATCAGTTATCCTGAAAACAATTACTTTATTAATTGCCCACAGATTAAAAAAAATCCCCTATGCTCCTTGATTTCGGTGACTGCTGGCTTCTGTCATATGCATGTTGTAACGATACCCTCTTTCCCCTTCCCTGTCAAACAAAATGAAAACTGAATCAGAATATGTTTTCTGTGTGGTTCAGACCTTTCTGCTGTGCATTCCAACTTGGGCAAGCAGTTACTACTTAGTTGTGTGTTGGCGCACATTCTCATCTTGACTGCACTGATTTTGTTCCTCTATAACATACTGAAATTTCTTTGCTTTGGTGACACAGGCAAGGCTGTACACAGAGCCTCTTTCTCTCTGGCCAGAACTGCTGCTGGATCAAGCCCCTTTTTGGACGACAAAATAACTCTCAACGTGTGTAGATGTGTGGACTATTATTTGGTTATTTTCAAACACCAACCTCACGTGACAAACACACTGCTTCCAAAGAAGAGGTGCTAATGGTTTTTAAACGACAAGAGATGGGTCTAGCCTTTACCCATGAGTCACCGGATCACAAAAAGTTGCAGATTTAGATAGGTATTAACCAGACCCTAACATCAGATCACAATTACTGTACGTACTTATCATGGGCCCAAAAAGACATCGCTATGCTCAGTGCTGCCGCTGACGACACGGAAAATAGACTACGAAGAAATAACCTCTTGTTCTTAGGACTACCTGATTCTCAGACTGAAACCTGGACACAGTCACAAGAGGCTGTTGTTTCCCTGTGTACTGA
Organism: Amblyomma mixtum; assembly: GCF_055824585.1. NCBI lineage: Eukaryota > Metazoa > Arthropoda > Arachnida > Ixodida > Ixodidae > Amblyomma > Amblyomma mixtum. The sequence goes on along the minus strand of NC_143021.1, from coordinate 37,974,206 downwards.
AACTATGGGCGTGGAAACAGATGGGGCTGAGATACAACGAGCGCCTGGAATTGGTTGCTTCGAAGCTGATCAGAAGAGCCCCGTCACAGTCAAGGGCAAGGAGGCTGTTCTTGCCGCACGATCTAAGCTGAAAGCAGAGGAGTATGCGGACACCTTTCGGCCGCGCGTACGTTATGCTTGGGGAATTTCCAAGACAACAAAATTTTTGTCATTCAAAGTGCGCTTCAACAAGCTCATAATGGATGGCCGATGTTATGTTTACGACTCTTACAAAGACATTGTCACTGAAGCTAAAAGATAAACTATATGGTGGCAAGATAGTCCGAAAAGATGAAACCACACGTTGTGCGGCTTATCACTCCGCCCCTTGGCACACTTACCTAAACATTCTACTGATTAACTGTCGCAGCATTGCAAATAAAAATGATGCACTCGCCAGCCTCATCCTTTCTTTCAAGCCTCACATTTTAATCGGCACTGAGTCGTGGCTTGATGAAACAGTAAAAAACAGTGAAGTCCCCCCCCCCTTGGCTTTTACGGTTTACAGGCGAGATTGAGACAGGCGTGGGGGTGGCATTTTCTAAACATTCTACTGATTAAATGTCGCAGCACTGCAAACAAAAATGATGCACTCACCAGTCTCACCCTTTCTTTCAAGCCTCACATTTTAATCAGCACCGAGTCGTGGCTTGATGAAACAGTAAAAAACAGTGAAGTCCCCCCCCCCTTGGCTTTTACGGTTTACAGGCGAGATTGAGACAGGCGTGGGGGTGGCATTTTCTAAACATTCTACTGATTAAATGTCGCAGCACTGCAAACAAAAATGATGCACTCACCAGTCTCACCCTTTCTTTCAAGCCTCACATTTTAATCAGCACCGAGTCGTGGCTTGATGAAACAGTAAAAAACAGTGAAGTCCCCCCCCCCTTGGCTTTTACGGTTTACAGGCGAGATTGAGACAGGCGTGGGGGTGGCATTTTCTAAACATTCTACTGATTAAATGTCGCAGCACTGCAAACAAAAATGATGCACTCACCAGTCTCACCCTTTCTTTCAAGCCTCACATTTTAATCAGCACCGAGTCGTGGCTTGATGAAACAGTAAAAAACAGTGAAGTCCCCCCCCCCTTGGCTTTTACGGTTTACAGGCGAGATTGAGACAGGCGTGGGGGTGGCATTTTCTAAACATTCTACTGATTAAATGTCGCAGCACTGCAAACAAAAATGATGCACTCACCAGTCTCACCCTTTCTTTCAAGCCTCACATTTTAATCAGCACCGAGTCGTGGCTTGATGAAACAGTAAAAAACAGTGAAGTCCCCCCCCCCTTGGCTTTTACGGTTTACAGGCGAGATTGAGACAGGCGTGGGGGTGGCATTTTCTAAACATTCTACTGATTAAATGTCGCAGCACTGCAAACAAAAATGATGCACTCACCAGTCTCACCCTTTCTTTCAAGCCTCACATTTTAATCAGCACCGAGTCGTGGCTTGATGAAACAGTAAAAAACAGTGAAGTCCCCCCCCCCTTGGCTTTTACGGTTTACAGGCGAGATTGAGACAGGCGTGGGGGTGGCATTTTCTAAACATTCTACTGATTAAATGTCGCAGCACTGCAAACAAAAATGATGCACTCACCAGTCTCACCCTTTCTTTCAAGCCTCACATTTTAATCGGCACCGAGTCGTGGCTTGATGAAACAGTAAAAAACAGTGAAGTCCCCCCCCCCCTTGGCTTTTACGGTTTACAGGCGAGATTGAGACAGGCGTGGGGGTGGCATTTTCTAAACATTCTACTGATTAAATGTCGCAGCACTGCAAACAAAAATGATGCACTCACCAGTCTCACCCTTTCTTTCAAGCCTCACATTTTAATCGGCACCGAGTCGTGGCTTGATGAAACAGTAAAAAACAGTGAAGTCCCCCCCCCCTTGGCTTTTACGGTTTACAGGCGAGATTGAGACAGGCGTGGGGGTGGCATTTTCTAAACATTCTACTGATTAAATGTCGCAGCACTGCAAACAAAAATGATGCACTCACCAGTCTCACCCTTTCTTTCAAGCCTCACATTTTAATCAGCACCGAGTCGTGGCTTGATGAAACAGTAAAAAACAGTGAAGTCCCCCCCCCCCTTGGCTTTTACGGTTTACAGGCGAGATTGAGACAGGCGTGGGGGTGGCATTTTCTAAACATTCTACTGATTAAATGTCGCAGCACTGCAAACAAAAATGATGCACTCACCAGTCTCACCCTTTCTTTCAAGCCTCACATTTTAATCAGCACCGAGTCGTGGCTTGATGAAACAGTAAAAAACAGTGAAGTCCCCCCCCCCCTTGGCTTTTACGGTTTACAGGCGAGATTGAGACAGGCGTGGGGGTGGCATTTTCTAAACATTCTACTGATTAAATGTCGCAGCACTGCAAACAAAAATGATGCACTCACCAGTCTCACCCTTTCTTTCAAGCCTCACATTTTAATCAGCACCGAGTCGTGGCTTGATGAAACAGTAAAAAACAGTGAAGTCCCCCCCCCCCCTTGGCTTTTACGGTTTACAGGCGAGATTGAGACAGGCGTGGGGGTGGCATTTTCTAAACATTCTACTGATTAAATGTCGCAGCACTGCAAACAAAAATGATGCACTCACCAGTCTCACCCTTTCTTTCAAGCCTCACATTTTAATCAGCACCGAGTCGTGGCTTGATGAAACAGTAAAAAACAGTGAAGTCCCCCCCCCCTTGGCTTTTACGGTTTACAGGCGAGATTGAGACAGGCGTGGGGGTGGCATTTTCTAAACATTCTACTGATTAAATGTCGCAGCACTGCAAACAAAAATGATGCACTCACCAGTCTCACCCTTTCTTTCAAGCCTCACATTTTAATCGGCACCGAGTCGTGGCTTGATGAAACAGTAAAAAACAGTGAAGTCCCCCCCCCCTTGGCTTTTACAGTTTACAGGCGAGATTGAGACAGGCGTGGGGGTGGCATTTTCTAAACATTCTACTGATTAAATGTCGCAGCACTGCAAACAAAAATGATGCACTCACCAGTCTCACCCTTTCTTTCAAGCCTCACATTTTAATCGGCACCGAGTCGTGGCTTGATGAAACAGTAAAAAACAGTGAAGTCCCCCCCCCCTTGGCTTTTACGGTTTACAGGCGAGATTGAGACAGGCGTGGGGGTGGCATTTTCTAAACATTCTACTGATTAAATGTCGCAGCACTGCAAACAAAAATGATGCACTCACCAGTCTCACCCTTTCTTTCAAGCCTCACATTTTAATCAGCACCGAGTCGTGGCTTGATGAAACAGTAAAAAACAGTGAAGTCCCCCCCCCCCTTGGCTTTTACGGTTTACAGGCGAGATTGAGACAGGCGTGGGGGTGGCATTTTCTAAACATTCTACTGATTAAATGTCGCAGCACTGCAAACAAAAATGATGCACTCACCAGTCTCACCCTTTCTTTCAAGCCTCACATTTTAATCAGCACCGAGTCGTGGCTTGATGAAACAGTAAAAAACAGTGAAGTCCCCCCCCCCCTTGGCTTTTACGGTTTACAGGCGAGATTGAGACAGGCGTGGGGGTGGCATTTTCTAAACATTCTACTGATTAAATGTCGCAGCACTGCAAACAAAAATGATGCACTCACCAGTCTCACCCTTTCTTTCAAGCCTCACATTTTAATCAGCACCGAGTCGTGGCTTGATGAAACAGTAAAAAACAGTGAAGTCCCCCCCCCCCTTGGCTTTTACGGTTTACAGGCGAGATTGAGACAGGCGTGGGGGTGGCATTTTCTAAACATTCTACTGATTAAATGTCGCAGCACTGCAAACAAAAATGATGCACTCACCAGTCTCACCCTTTCTTTCAAGCCTCACATTTTAATCAGCACCGAGTCGTGGCTTGATGAAACAGTAAAAAACAGTGAAGTCCCCCCCCCCCCCTTGGCTTTTACGGTTTACAGGCGAGATTGAGACAGGCGTGGGGGTGGCATTTTCTAAACATTCTACTGATTAAATGTCGCAGCACTGCAAACAAAAATGATGCACTCACCAGTCTCACCCTTTCTTTCAAGCCTCACATTTTAATCAGCACCGAGTCGTGGCTTGATGAAACAGTAAAAAACAGTGAAGTCCCCCCCCCCTTGGCTTTTACGGTTTACAGGCGAGATTGAGACAGGCGTGGGGGTGGCATTTTCTAAACATTCTACTGATTAAATGTCGCAGCACTGCAAACAAAAATGATGCACTCACCAGTCTCACCCTTTCTTTCAAGCCTCACATTTTAATCGGCACCGAGTCGTGGCTTGATGAAACAGTAAAAAACAGTGAAGTCCCCCCCCCCTTGGCTTTTACAGTTTACAGGCGAGATTGAGACAGGCGTGGGGGTGGCATTTTCTAAACATTCTACTGATTAAATGTCGCAGCACTGCAAACAAAAATGATGCACTCACCAGTCTCACCCTTTCTTTCAAGCCTCACATTTTAATCGGCACCGAGTCGTGGCTTGATGAAACAGTAAAAAACAGTGAAGTCCCCCCCCCCTTGGCTTTTACGGTTTACAGGCGAGATTGAGACAGGCGTGGGGGTGGCATTTTCCTTTCAGTTGATAAATGACTCCCAAGTGTTCCAATAATAATAATAATAATAATAATAATAATAATAATAATAATAATAATAATAATAATCATCATCAACAATCTGACTACGCCCACTGCAGGGCAAAGGCGTCTCCCATGTCATTCCAATCAACACTGTCCTTCGGCAGTTGCGGCCACCGTATTCCCACAAACTTCTGAACCTCGTCCACCAACCTAACTTTCTGCCACCCCCTGCTACGTTTGCCTTCTCTTGGAATCCACTCTGTTACCCTTAAAGGGATACTGAAGCAAAATCTTAAAATTGAGCAAAAACAATGAAAATAGATTCTCAGAATGTGATTACACCGAAATCTAATCATCACTGCGCATATTTTTCAGCGGATGGTTTTATTTTCGATGTTTCTCGAGCACACCAAGCCCTCCCTGCCGGCGCAAGGCGAACAGTGTGACGTCATGGCACCCCCCTGGGTTTCCCGCGGCGACAAATATAGCGGCGCACTTCGATGCATGAAGCCTCGCTTCGGACTGGATTCGTTGTTGTAACTGCCTTCTTCAGTGGCCATAAATGGGCCACTGGTCTTTCGCTTCGTCTCCTGTTGCCAATAAGGAAACGTATGAGTAATAAATTTGCTCTATTTTTTATTTAGAGCAACGATTCTGCCCCCTTTAGGCTTGAGGGGTGTCGGTTTGTTGACAACAATGCTTCCCCTCCTAACTACTGGATGGCGCCACTAGTCTAAACATAATCGCGCCTCTGTTTTAAAAGTGAGAATGTTAGAAATGGCGTAAGGCCCGGAAAAAATAGCTGCATTTAGTGTATCGTAAGCGCGCATACGGTTATGGCACGTAGACAGCATCGATTAACGTCTTGACATATCTGTGTACGCCGTGAGCAGATGACAGACGGACGACAAGCGGCCGACGCAAAACTAAAAACTGGAAAAGCCGTGAGTAGCAATAGCAATCGTGCTTTTGCGAGAACGGTGGGCGCATGGGTGTAATGATGTCTAGTCGCAGCTACCACAGGCGGCCGCAAGGTGCAACGATACGGCAATAAATCGCGAAAAAAAAACGTATTATCCGCCTTTTTCGCTAAAATGCTCGTCGGATTTATCAATTTTCGCAGTCAAGCTCTTGTTTACATGTAAAAGAGCAGCTCCAAAAGTTTGGTTCAGTATCCCTTTAAGGACCAGCGGTTATCTTGCCTTCAATTACATGCCTTGCCCAAGCCCATTTCTTCCTCTTGATTTCGACTAGGATGTCATTAACTTGCGTTTGTTTCCTCACCTACTCCACCCTCTTCCGATCTCTTAACGTTACACCTATCATTTTTCTTTCCATAGCTCGCTGCGTTGTCCTTAACTTAAACTGAACCCTCTTTGTTAGCCTCCACGTTTCTACCCCATAGGTGAGTACCGGTAAGATACAGCTGTTGTATACTTTTCTCGTGAGGGGTATTGGTAAACTGCCATTCATTATCTGAAAGAACCTGCCATAAGTGCTACACCCCATTCTTATTCTTCTAGTTATTTCCCTCTCATGATCTGGATCAGCTGTCACTACCTGCCCTAAGTAGACGTATTCTTTTACAGCCGTTGTCCTGTGTCGTTCTGTTCTTGTGTTTTCGTTTTTTTGGCTGGTTTTCTCCCTTGACATGCCTTACCAACAGGCCCACCATTCTGCCCTGCTGCATTCTCTTACTACTTCCAGCACCTCACTACGAACTGCGGACTGCTGTTCCCTTGCTAGAGTGATGAATATTACTCTGGTTCGCTGCATGTTAATTTTTAGCCCCACCGTTCTGCTCTGCCTGTCTAACTCATTGATCGTGCTTTGCAGTTCATGTCCTGAGTGGCTTAGCAAGGCAATGTCATCAGCGAATCGCAGATTACTCAGGTATTCTCCATTAACTCTTATCCCCAACTGTTCCCATTTCAGGCCCCGGAATACCTCCTGTAAACACGCGGTGAATAGCATTGGTGAGATCGTGTCTCCCTGCCTGACACCTTTCCTTATCGGAATTTCCTTGCTGACTTTATGGAGAACTATGGTAGCTGTGCAATCATTATAAATATCTTCCAATATGCTGTGTGTACCCGCATTGCTCTTTCGCTCAGTTCTGTGGTCTTATCGCGGTAGACAGCTTAGGAAGCAGTATATTTTGGCGTTCTGGGCAGAAGCGGCGATAGTAAAGCACAGGAGGTTTTGGGGGCATACCACATAATAAAAAGAGGACAAAGTTGTGTCAGCGATACATCTGTGAACCTTTTTAAAGCTGAGATTTCATATCTTGAACGGCTCTCTTGATTGCACCTCAGGTTTCTTTCTGCGCATGCCTAGGTTTCTGTGTATTTGCTCGCTTTGCAGAGATTAAAGTCAGATGAAGTGTGTGCTTGTCCTACGTCGTACGTGCATGTTTTTCAAAAGACATGGGTCGACTTATATTCGAATAATTTTTTTTATTTCTCGGCGAGCCCAATGGATAGAGGTCGACCTATATGCGAGTAAATGCGGTATTTCCCTCTCGTGCCCTCCAAAGTCACATGACAGATTATATACTTGGCGGTGATTGTAATATGCCTTCCGTGCATTCGGTGCACAGGTCCACTGTTTTGTCCTCTCGCTGCGCCCTCTCAAAAGAATTTAGAGACATGATCACCGCCAACGGCCTTTACCAGTTTGTGAACTTTCCTACAAGACGATGCAGTGACAGCGTTTCCACACTAGACCCGATATTCTCAAACTCTGATAGGCTGGTGGGATCCGTCTTACCTGGTATTAGTGACCATGACACTGTATTGGCACAAATTTCCTGCTGGCACTGGTCACCGATTAAAGCCTTGGCACGTAAAGTGTTCTTTTTTGAGAAAGGTAATTATGGTTTAATTACCTACTGCCTTGTGGTTTTCTACAAAGAGTTTCTAGACAACTCTAATACTTGTGATATTAATGAGCCATGGGTGCTGTTTAGGAACAAACTACTTTCTCTGATCGACAAAGAAGTGCCATCAAAATTCTTATTGTGTAGACAAAGGCATAACAAACCATGGTTCACTCCTGAAATAAAACACCAGCTGAATCAAAGAGGCTGCCTTTTCCGACAGTACATTAGCACAAAGGATGACGAAACATACAGCCAATTAGATGAGTTAGCAAGAACAATCACACCAAAGATAAAATACGCCAAGGATGCCTTCAATGCCTTGCTAAGTCACCAGCTGAAACGCAATCCAAAAGAAATATGGAAATATGTAAAATCCACTGGCAAAGAAGACAGCCCCATTCCTCCGACCTTGTCTCCTGAAGGTCTAATTTCTGACTATACAGAAAAAGCTAATAACTTGAATAATTATTTTAGATCCATGTTTTCTGTACCTACCGATTATAGCACAGCCGGGTCGACCCCCTATTGCCTTGATAGTATGTCAGACATAATTATTTCTTACGAAGGTGTCCTAAAAACTCTAGTTACAAGCTATTTCAGCCACTGGTACTGACAACCTTCCATGTCATGTGCTTAAAATGTGTGCCCCCGTTACAGCCACATTTCTTGCTGTCCTGTTTAGAGTCCCACTGCCTTCAAGTGACGAATGAAACATTGTCCCAGCACACAAAAATGGTCCTCGATGAAGTTGAGAACTACAGGCCAGTATTGTGTGTGTTGCACGTCTTTAGATCTTTACTCTTCTATATTGAGTCATTTGCAGGATCACCAATTTTTTTGTCAATTTTCAACATTGTTCAATTTTCACATGACATTTTTTTTCTTTTTTGATTGTGGTAAACAGGCTGACTGCGCACAGCTGCACTTTCAGAAGGCTTTTGACACGGTGTCCCAATCTTTGCTGCTGTTTAAGCTTTCCTGCCTAGGTGTGCCTTACAACATCTTACACTGGGTAAACGACTACCTCCACGACCACCGCGGTCAAAAAGTCGTCATCAATGGCGTAGAGTCACACTGTGTACCGGTTACATATCTGGCGTACTGCAGGGGTTTGTGCTAGGACCACTTTTTTTCTTAATTTTTATAAATGATATCGGCTTGGGTATAACTTCTAAAATTAGATTATATATGCACATGACTGCGTGCTTATATCGAAAGATAGAAAATGAAGAAGATACAGACACTCTACAAACAGGCCTTAACCGGATCATAGCATGGTGCTGTAAATGGAATATGACTAAATCCTAAAAAATGCTGGCATATTCATTTTAGCCGAAAAAAAGATAAACATCTCGAATAGTTACTTTTTAAATAGTCATCAAATAGCCACATATCAGGATGTTAAATACCTAGGCGTTTATTTTTCCCATAATTTAAGCTGGAACAAGCATGCCAATTACATAGCAATGAAGGCTGGTTGCGTACTTATCTTCATTAAAAGAAATTTTCATAATGCACCAAGTGACAAGAAAGAAGTTCTGTATATCCCAAACGTGCGTTCAATTTCAGAATACGTGACGGTAGTGTGGGATCCAGCAACTAAAATCCTCATTGAGAAACTAGAAGGGATACAGAATCATGCATCATGTTCCATTTTTAAACACTTATGATTGTCACAGCAGTGTCAGTGCGCTAAAAAAAGGATGGGATTCCCTACAGCTCCGTCGCACCTTCTCCAGATTAATCTTCTTAAACGACATTATGAACAAAAAAATCGGCCTTTACCAGTGACCTTGCATCTTTCACATACATTTCCCGTAGAAGAGATGCTAGCCGTAAAACACGCGAAATTGCCGGTTGGACATCTGTCTTTAAATCAGCTTTTTTTCCCACGCACAATAAGCGAATTGAACAGCCTCCCAAATGCAATAGTTTCATTAGATGACAACAGCTTTCCAGCCGCTCTTAAAACACACTTACGAGGACTAACTGATGCATCATTGTGCCATGCACCATAAGCTATTGACTGCTCTCCTTATCACAGAGAGTTTTTGCATTAGTATTTCGCTTTATATATATATTTTAACCTTTTCATGACTTGTACAGCACTTCCCAAGTGTTTGTTACTGTTTTCAGCTGCACTGATGCTCGGTCCTTTGAATGAATCTACATCTGTTCACAGTGCTTTTGCCTTTCACTTTGCATACTCCCCGCACACTAATGCCCAGTGTGGCGATTTGTAAGTACATGTTTGCGTCACTTCAAGAAACCGAGTGGTGGCCTGGCCATCAGCCTCCTTCTATTACCTCCCACCTGGTTAACACCGGGGCTACACGCAACTTCCTGCTGCACTGCCTCGTCTCTTCTCAGCCGCCCGAGATTCGATCCCCCCCACTGCAGCTACTCACAGCTGCTGCGTCCTCCTCTGTGCCAGCGGTGGTCGGTTCGAGGCAGGCGATGGCCCGGTCCGTCAGCCCCTGGGCGAGCAGCAGCTGGCACAGGGCGAGGCGTGCCTGGGCGTGGCCGGGGGCCAGCTCACACGTGCGCTCGTACGCCCGGGTGGCCTCCGAGAGGCGCCCCAGCTGCTGGAGGCACTCGCCATAGCGCAGCCACACGGCCGCCTGCACCAAGTGGCCAAGACAGGGGGCACTGAGAGGATGCAGCCCTTCTGGTGTCCCCTCCGTCATACATGAAAGCGACTGCTCGCTCTTCAAGGCTGTTAGAAATAGTAATGGTCAGGCTGCGCTTAATGAAAGTCCGAAGGCTGTTGCTAACTGGGATATGAAGCTGAATCCAGATAAAACTGTTTTCATGCGTATCACAAACAAAAAGTCTCACCAGTACACTATCAAGCAACTCAAACTGACTGTTTTAAATAACGATTTAAGCTGGTTGACAATATCTGCGCACTGCAAACTCCGTCAATTAGGACAGAGACCCAAATGTGAAGCTTCTGGCCTACAGCAGCAAGGCGGAATGGAGGCCTTTCATATTCACCAGAAAGGCACTTTGTGCATCAGCAGCCCTTCCATTGCCTTATCTGAGAGAGGGAATTGAGGCATCTAAACTCGCAAGTGCCTTCCAGATAACTTCTGTGTTCCTGATAAGTGTTTTGATATTTGTATGCCTTTTGTTCTTCAATAAAAACTAGTTGATAGTCAGTGTCACTCTTTCGTCTTTCCCGTTCTTGTCGCGCTGTGAACAAAATCATGGCCTACAGCACACTGATCAAATCTAGATTACAGTACGCATGCGAGGTTTGGGACCCTTTCACTAAAAAAGACATTAGCAAACTGGAACGGAATCAAAGATCAGCAGTTAGCTTCATATCTAACCGGTACTGTCGACATGACTCCCCATCTGAATTAATGAGAATAAACAAAATCAAACTCTTACAGTACTGGAGAAAGCTAGCAAGAATCAAATTCCTCTTTAAACTCTACCATTCTCAGTTCCGTTTTGACCTTCAATGTATATGCAACCTTCAACAACTAGAGTAACGAGGCCTTACCATTATCGCCTGCGTTTGCCCGCACCAGCAACTTTAAATACTCCTTCTTTCCTCGGACTACAGCAGAATGGAACAATCTACCCCCTCATGTGTTTGTATCCGAAAATGTTCTTTCCGCGACTGAACAACTGCTTCATCATTAACCCTAATTGTTGTGACTTGTTTCATTCTCCGCATTTACTTCATCGCTTGCACTGAACCCTGCTGTATGTTCCATCCCGCTCCTGCTTGGTCCTTTATGGCCTGCAGTATTGTATAAATAAAATAATAAGGGTACTGGACAGTTATGACAGAAATATAAAACACGGCCCCATCTGCACAAGAGTCTGAGCAGACAAGCTCAACCAGATGACTAAGGCTGCACCTTGCTCCAAGTGGCACAGAACAATCCTGCGACCCTCACCGATTCTTTTTTTGCACGGTGCAAACATGGCATCGAGCAACAGCAGTCCTACAAATACTGCTGGGACCATCTGACCGCAGAGGAAGTGCTCCACTCCTGGACCCCCACTGAACTGCTGGTGCAAGCTGGAGCTGAGGCAATTTGTCCAGCATCCACACCAAGAGCACGGCTGAGCGCAGAAATGTCGACAATCAGTGTACAAGTGGGACACTGTCAGCTTTATTAAGCGTCCAATGCTTGTGACGCCTTCTTATGTTTTTCAACCCGCATGGGCTTGAGCTACTTTTCAAAATGCTACATGAACAAATGCTTTCTGTGGTTACCAAGGAGACGAAAGGTCACAGAAATACCTCAATTAACACACTGTTCTGCTCCCACAAGGTTGGCAGAGCAAGAGAACATTGCTTAGTCAAAGAAATCAAAAACTACAATGTTTGAAGAGCTGCGTGATCAATGCAGTAGAAACATGGATGCGTGGGCTGACCACCAGGGTTCGTACAGAACCTGTGGTGACCGATTAAACGGAGGGCAGCAAGTCATATTGGATCACACAGATTAGGACTTTTGCTTAGCACAAGGCCACCATCTCTACTTCCCTGGCAGTCAACCAAGAGAGCTATGTAACTGCAGCATCCTTGGAGAGGCTAGTACCATGGGAGACCTGAACACGCCTTTTTCTCGCGCAACTTCTCAAGCTGCAGCCTGTTGTCTCACCCTCCTTGCTACTTCCTTTTTGCGGCTTTTCATGTAGAGGCCATGCCACTACCTTCAAACATGCACAGAAGCCTTCTCCGCGCATTCGCAGATATTTCCGCCGAGTTCTCCATCACTGATGCTTGGCCATGGCTAAGAAGCCGCAGCATGCATTGAAAAGGTTCATTAGGCACACGACAAAGGCATCGGCATAGCTGGCGAGGAGCTCTGTATCTCATGTTGTTGTTGTTGTTGTTGACACACATCACACACTGCACACAAAGCAAATCCCTCATGTGCTCTAAGAGGTGCTATCAATAAGACAGTTCAAGAAGTGACATTCCGTTCGTGAAACTTCCCCTTTTTTCAGTGGATTTGGGGAGTAAAATATGGCGAAAAGGGAATTTTTACAGACTTTCAGGAAATTTTAACAAGACCGAAATTGTCCCGCTTTTCCTCAAGTACTCCGTTTCACACATCATGTGCAACACATTTTATTGAAACTAATTTTGCAAGTAATTAATTACTTTTACCACGAAATTACTTCCAAAAAGTAATTCATTAGATTAAAAATTACCAGAAAAAAATTAAATCAGTAATTTCACACAGTAATTTAATTACTGCCATGTCTGTTTTGTTGGTGATGGATGGACGCATAGGCAGGCAGGCAAAAGTATGATGTCAAATTTCGACTCTTGGAAAAAAATCTGACAAAACTTGTTTTGCCCGCATAATTACCCCCCCTTCCAAACTGATGTCAACTCTTCTGGAAAAAGATGGGTCCATCACACGAGTAAATACAGTGTTAAGTATTCCAAAGACAAGGAAGAAATCGCAGTCTGGTGTGAATGCACAGCGGTGGAGGCGCGCTTTGGGAATAATTCAAAACCAATAACATCCAAGTTGGAGACCAGCAGAACAGCTGAATGATGCAACTAGAAGTGCAGTTTTTTGCACTCAGTGCCAGAAGTAAGCTAGACCCAGCAATCGTCCTGTAGCTTATGCAGAAAACAAGGTAGAAATCTCAACGTCGCATGAGTGTTAAAGGGACCATGAAAAGAATTAAAAGCCGCTTGCAAATGTTAGAAGTGATGCTCAGAAGCATTGACACCAAGTATGAGTCTTCGGAACTCAGCCGGCAATTTATTATGAATTTTTAAAAACCGTGTTTTTCAAAATTCGCGGGCCGCTTGGTGTCTTCGTAGGGAGCAATTCTGAAACCAAAACCGGGAAGATAGACGTCACTAGTCCCATGACGTCGGCAGGCCACCACACGCTGTCATTCGCTAGAGCCGCCGCAGCTTCGACGTCACGGGCACACTTCCGGTAGCGGTGAAAATCGTCTGCTCGAGCTGCCGTGCGACCCCCTGGGGCAAGCGCGAGCGAGGGCATTGCCTTCGCGCATATGGTTTTAATTTACCTCTGCCGCCTCTTTCTGTCGCGAGTTCGGGAGCCACTAGCAGTGCCTTTTTCGACCGCCCAAGATGAATACGCCTTGCTGTGTCGTCGGCTGCAAACCCAGTGACTGGCGAGGTGTTGAACTCGGGCATGTTACTCCTAGAGACGCGCGTGAGCGAGCAGCCTGGATGGAGCGCATAGGACTGCCAGCGTCGCACGCACACCGAAGACTCCGCGTTTGCGGTCGACACTTCGCACCTGACGCTTACTACTATAACCCAGCGCTCGTTCGATAGTCAGGCATGAATGTCAAGCAGCTGAAGCTTCGACCGAAGTCGCTGCCGACACTGTTTCTTCCCGCCGGGAAGGTGAGTTTCCAGCTTACAGCGATCGGTATGGACGTTTACACGATATGATCTGCGATGGAAGACAATTTTATCTACGAGAACTTAAAAAAAGGTGCCGCATTTACTTAGGGCACAGGACGAATTCGAAGCGTTAGCTGTCGCGGAGGGCCTTGGCCTGACGGCTACGTACTGCTGCTGTTCACATTTGGCTGCTGCTTCGACATGCAGACTCGGTCCCGACCTTCTTTGACTCTCCTGTCCGTTTTACGACCGTAATACCGTATGTTCCTTGTGTTCTAAGTCGGGCGGCGCGATTTTGCGATCCCGCAGCCGGGTGTCCAACATCATTCGAGAGCTAGGCTCAGTATATGCACGGTGTTTCACACCAAGAAGACTTGGCAGCATCGGTGTGACGGCCGAACCAGCGCACAAAAAAATAAAACATTGTGTGAGCCGGGAACAGGTCCGGGTCCATTCTACCAACTAGCAAAGAAACCCGACGCGCGCCGCAATCCAAGAAAGCGCCGAGACCGGAGAGACGCTGCCGACGCACGCTGCTCCTCGCGAGTGCGACAACCGGAAGTTGTAAACCGAACGTCAGCGAATGACGTTTTCATGGGCGGAGCCCAGTCCCGGAGCTGTTTTCTTTATTTTTTTATGGTGCCACGCGCGTACGAGTTGAGGGGGGAGAGGAGGAGGGTGATTTTTAATCGCCTATAACTTCGTTGTTATTGATGCTAGCTCAAAAATTCTTGCGCTGGAGTGACGAGTGATAGATTGCCTATCTTTACATAATCTCAATAAATTTGTTTCATAGTCCCTTTAACCGCTAAAGCTGCCCCTTTCGTGCTTTGAAATTCTAGTGACCATGTGCTAATTTAGCTACAAATATAGGTGCTCAATTGTGTGTACAGGCGAAAAGCGAGAACAATATGATGTCACCTTCCCACCGCACTATTTTCTCAGAGCAACTCTGCTTGCTCTTAAGGAGTAGACAGAAAGCATGCACAGTTAAGCCTTGTTTTAATGAAGTCCGTAAAATCTGCAGTTTACTTCATCGAAATTAAGAATCGGTCAAAAATGCACTGCGGATCACTCGGGGGAAAAACCTTTATTTTACTCTGCCCTTCCCTCATGCTCACTGTCTTGTTCATGCTCGCTTCGTCACACCTCAAAGGTGACAGGGTCCCCTTGTCAGTGCCCCACACAACAACACACTGCCCCGCCACCATGGGAACGGGGGAAGGAAGACAGGTAGCCATTGTTGCGGTGAACCAAGCTGTTCTTTTCGCATGTCGGCGAGGGTTAGGAAAGCATCCTCCAATGAAATGAAATGAGGTGCCACCCACTTCTCGTGTTTCCCACCAGTACAGCACAATCTTTGCGCCCGAGTCTAGTCGGTTCTTGCCATTCACCCGTCTGAGATGAGCACATTTCTAGTCACAGTGAGGTCATGAGGCAATAACCAGGTGCAAAAAAAAAATTGCAACTTTGTAGATGAAAAATTGCTATACATGCATGCCATAATAAGGCCTGCCATTAAAGGGCCATTCAGGCATGAAACTCCTCACACTTCCATTAGTTGTGTGTGCTCAGTGATGGTTGTTGACAAAAAGCACCTCGGATTACATCACCATCACTATCAGCCTGAGGAGCCCCACTGTAGGACAAAGGCCTCTCCCATGTCTCTTCAAATAACCTAGTCCTGTGGAAGCCACCCTATCCCCACAAACTTGCTGATCTGATAAGGCCACCCAACTTGCTGCTGCCCTCTGCTATGCTTGCTTCGCCACAGGGAAGGCGCATTTATTACACAGATTTACACAAATAGATTCTTCACAATTAGAGGCCAAATAAGAAGTGTGCTGTCATGGTCCTGCCAGCACTCCACTGCCCAGCGTGCAAGCTTCCCATCTCTGTGATGCTGGCATTTGCCTCTCACCAGCATCCACGCAACTTTTACAACCGAAGAGCTCTGTTCTACAACAGAACCCTGACAACAATATCTGAACCGCAATCACGCAGTGGTTCCAATCCTGTAGTTGAGGGAAATCAGCAATGCTGTTCTCCTTTGAGGTTGCGCTCGGGTGGAGGACACCCTTTGGAAGAAGAGCCCTGACTGACCAGTGCGTAGTTGCGGGTGGCAACCAGGTCGTGGAGCAGGGGCAGGGCCTCCTGGGGGCAGCCCTCATCCAGGAAGGCCTCGGCCACATCCAGGAACAGGTCGCCCGCCTGCTCGGGGTCCTCGGTGGACCGCAGCTGGTCCACCAGCCCAGGCACCAGGTGGCGGCCCCCCAGCCGCACCAGGCACAGCACCAGCTTGGTGCGCAGGTCCACAGGAAGCTCGGCCGGAACCACACAGCTGCGCACACAACCCAGCCCCATAGAGCAGCATGGTCGTCAGTGTGCTGGTGGACCAAATGGCCCCACTGCACCCAGACAGGGAAACACCTACAACACCCTTTCTTGAAGAAGCACAGTCATGTAATGTGCATCCCCTACGCAAGTACCACAGAGCAGATGGGACGAGCCTCACTGCCTCCATCTCGTCTCGTGCAGCCTTGCAACAGGCAGCACGGTACTCATCACATGGTGCTGCCAAGGAAATGCTGCATGGGGGTAGTGTTTGCGCATGATAGTGAAATGTTTGGCGACTTATGATGAACCTGCAACAAAAAGTTGCTTCTACAGCTGGGCGTCAGTCACAACCACACAAAAAGAGGAGGAAGAGGAAAGGCAGGGAGGTTTGGTTTGGTTTATGGGGTTTAACGTCCCAAAGCGACTGAGGCTATGAGAGATGCCGTAGTGGAGGGCTCCGGAAATTTCGACCACCTGGGGTTCTTTAACGTGCACTGACAGTACAGTACACGGGCCTCTAGAATTTCTCCTCCAAAGAAATTCTAGCCGCCGCGGCCGGGATCGAACCCGCGTCTTTTGGGTCAGCAGCCGAGCACCATAACCGCTGAGCCACCGCGGCAGCAGGCAGGGAGGTTAACCGGAAGAATAATCAGTTTGCTACCCTACACGGGGGGGGGGGATAAATACAAAAAGAAAAAGATAAATACGCAACAAATGTTGCACCCAGACGGCAGCACACCTTACAATACACTGGCACAAAAGTGTGAAGGAAGTCATGTGACTTTCTCCACCATTGGGAGGATATCCTTACCTGACTGCCTAAACAATGTTGTACTACAAACTCTCACTGGCTGGTTTGGCACAGTGTTGCGTGGTGGACAGCCAAGGAGCCACGGATGAAGAAGTCTTTCAGCATCATGACATTGTAATGCTAACAAAGGGCACTTACTTTCAGAATGTCACACAAAGCTCTTCATAAATCTAGGTAGCATGCAGTAAAGGATGCAGCTGTGGTCTTACCTTTATGCCCCTGCATAAAGGTCCCTGGTTGCTTACTGGCTGATGCAATCGTAAGCTTAAGGTTTGCTGTATATTTGGTTTTGATTTGACGATCACCGCTGCTAGGAGGACTAGTGTCGCCTGTGTATAAAAACATGCGTATCCTTGAATAAAGGAAGTTGATGTACTGGTTGCTCGGCAGGCGCGGCCGCTTCTCATTCATCGGCGGCACACGCCGATACAACAAGGTTGTCGTACGATATCGAGTGGATTTTTATTGCGTGTTTTTATTTTTTATTGCATGCTCGTGAATACTGTAGAACAGAAACTGAGGCAGGTCAACAAAAATGCAAGGCAAAATGCAGCTTGCATAAAGGCGGGTTTGGCACGAAATAAAATTCCGATGCAAGTTGGCGCTGGTCCTGTCGTGTTTGCCTCTCTTTTGTCCTCGTTTTTTTGCGCCATTTTCCTCCTGGATCATGAACCAACTAGCCCAAACTAGAGTTCTTCTTGAGCATATTTCTTCTACAATGGGCCCTTTACTGTCTCGATGCTCTCGCACCAAACCAGCCATTGTGTGTCAACCTCATCGCCGTGTCTACATGCCAGTCCCGGGTCGTTTCCTACTGCTTGAAAAGGAAACTGGTTCCCTTGGAAGTCCACTCTCTCTTTGGTGTTTCGGAGCCAGCCTGCGGACATGTCGGGCGTGTTTGCCGAATACTCAAGTCTGAGTATGGGCGGCAAGCCCGAATGTTTCAAAACTGGCTTCGTCTCCTTGTTGTACTAGGTAAAGAACCTGTTAAAGAAAATAAGTACCTTCAGGAGCTCAAGCGGCTGGCAGCGAATTCTACCGAGTTTCTTTGGCAACATGCGCTTTCGAACCTGCCTAATCGTTCAAAAGAGCCCTCTGTTGAAGGCCCTTGACGGGTGACCGTGCTAGGAGGAGTAGAGCTGGTGTCGGAAGAGGTGGGGCTGGTCCCATAAAAAGGACCAAAGTTCAGCCTCATACCTTCTGCACAGCGTCAGGAACTTTTAGGCCCGGTCGGAAGGGTGGCTAGCCATGCCACGGACCAAGCAAAAGACAGGATCATAAGCGACGGTGTTGCCTTCTAGAAGATGAGCGTCAATCGCAGTCTTCCTAAAAAGCCGCATCTACAGAAGATTTCAAGCATTCCCAAAGACAAGGACCTCATTGTGCTGCAGGCTGACAAGGAGGGTGGCTTTGCAGTTATGCCGTCCGGTTTATTTCGTGACAAGGCTTTAGCTGCAATACATAAGAACTTCAAGCAGGTACCATTCAAATTGCAGAAACAAAAAACTCAGGCTCTCCAGATCCTAGAAGACATGCACCTAGAGGGCATAAAAAAGCTGGCCCAGGAAGAAAAAGAAAGGTCTCTCGAAGTTTTCTTCACTGTGAAGACCCACAAGCCTGGTTTATCGCTGCATACCATCATTTCGGAAAGGGGGATGTGGCAACGTCTTGTCAGTAGCTACGCTCAAACCAACCTTGGATGCCTGGTAGACAATGGCCCTTTTCTTGTGCGCAGGTCGTGCAAGGTGCAAAACCGCCTAGAGTCTTTGTCCCCCAAGCACTACACAGGGTTTTCCATCGACACTGAAGAGCTGTTTTATTTCGTTCACCATCAAGGACTTTTAGAGGCTGTCAGGGAAACCATCCAGTCCACCAGTGAAGTCCGTTTTCAAAATACAGCAGGAGTGAGTGTTGACAGTTTCATTTCATTATTAGAATTTTACCTAAGTTTGACTGCTGCTGTGTATGATGGAAAGTTCAGAAGAAGGGACTATGCACTGGCTCTTCTGTAGCTCCCGCCCTTTGTGATATTTTTCTCTCCATTGTAGGAGCTGACATCAGATGCCACCTTGTTGATCCGCACGTAGTTTCTGTACACAGGTATGCTGACGATTTCTTGGTTATCCTTAAAGACACTTCTGGGCATGAGCTAGACGCTGCGGTCGCAAGGACTATGTCCGTGTTTTTAGAACACAGCCAAGGTCTCAGTGTCACTAAAGAGGTCCCGACAAATGGCGAACTCCAGTTCTTGGGCCTTAGGATACGGTTTTGCAAAGATGGCTTGTGTTAGATGTATAATCCGCCTTCAAAGAAAGGTATGCTCCCCTTTGACAGTGCTCATTCGAAGCTTGTGAAGCGGGCAATTGTTTCGAACTCCTTGCAAGCGTCTTTGAACAAATTATGTCCCTATATGAACTCGTCAAGCTTCAGCGCTCAAGTTCAGCGGTTAAAAGATGCAGGTTATCTCTCTTGTATGGTTTTTTCCGTATGTGAAGCCATACTGCAGAAGCTGAAGCAAGGTCCTAAAAGCAGAGATCCAGTTTCACGCAACTGTGTAGCGGCAATACCGTACACCCACAAGGTTTCACACAACCTTAAAAAAGTAGCAGGCAGACATAATGTTCAGGTCGCATTCTCAGCCCCCTGCAAACTTTCCAAGCATTGCGCCATGACTAACGGGAAAAAACAACCGGCTTGTACTGTGAAACATCAAAACACACGGTGCAGGACGCGGGTTGTTTACCAGATTCCTTTAAGTAGCGGGCTCAGCTACATTGGCCAAACTGGTCGATGTTTTAATGAGCGCGCCAGCGAGCACTGCCGGAATCTGCGGAATAATGAAGGAAGCTTCCTAGTGGATCACTGCAAAGCCTGCAGGCATTGCCGTCCAGAGTTCGAGAAAACTATTTTTTTGAGGAGTGGAAATGACAGATTTGAGAGAGAGATGGTTGAAGCCTTTTACATCAGGAAAGAAGGGAGCAGACGCGTCAGCAAGCCATCCATTACGCTTAGCAACGAGGAGTACACTTTTCTAGAAAGTTTTTTGTAGGTTGTTCGTTTTGTTGTGAACGCTCTTCCCTCTGGCATTGGGTGCAATTCTTTTTTTGACGATGTGTGGTTGTTTGAGCGGATTTATGTTCTCGTTTTTATGCCTTTGACGCTGACTTTGGTCTGAGCTCCGCGTTCATCCTTTTTCATGTTTCTGGTTGGTCATCGGTTATCATTCATATGGCTGCTGGTTGTTCGTTTCTAATTTTTAAGGCTTTGCACTCATCATCCATTTCACCCCTTTTTTTACCTTTGACACTACTTTGGTATTAATGCTTCATTCTTCACCTCTTTTTCCACGTTTCTTGTTGGCCATCTCATATCACTCATGCGTGTGTATCGTTTTCAGTGTTTAAGAGTTGCTTGGTCATGACTGTTTATTTATTTATTTATTAAGGAACCCACAGCGCCGTGGCATTACAGTGGGGGGGAGTAGGGAATGTACAGAAAAGAAGCACACATGACACCTCCACTCGCAGGCAGAGTTGCAAGCATAAAGCGTTCGCCATATACATCTCACTTCAAAAGAACACATCACAATTGCTTAGGAGGGTAGATGTGTAGGCCAGTTGGTGAGACATGAAGGAGCTAGACACCGCAGCGGACACGGGACAGAGAAAGAAGACGACACAGGGCGGTCAACCGCCCTGTGTCTCAGAGGTTGTTTATAAGTGACCAAGTCCGACATGGGCTAGGACGCGATTCTTGGAATTTCCGTTGAAAGTACTTCCGTTTTTCTGATCGCTTTTTTATTGCATTTGCGCGGTTACAAGCAGCCTTAAATTCATCTCGTAAAAATTTGTTTTTTTGGCAATCGGCGGCACCTAGCCCAAGCCAACTCCCTTTCTTCTATAGCAGCGAGAACGGCACTAGTAATCCATAGGCAGCCAGGTTTTCGCTGTGTGGGCAGAACTGTTTTTTTTTTTTGACGATTCAATAAAAGTATTAAGGATTTCGATAAAGGAATCGTAGAGCTTTAACTTTAGCTGAACACTCATTAAATGTTCCCAATCATAATTCTTTAGCAGTGAGTCGAGCTTGTGCTTATTAATCATTACAGTGGCAGAGGAATCTGATTCCTCATGTAGAGACGAGTCATGCGTTGCAAAGCAACAGCGAGCAAAAAAATGATCAGACATCTCTTGTTCGATGACAAAAAAAGAAACATTGTTCCATTCGGAGCATACATTGACATGATCAAGGCAGGAAGAAACTAGCAAGGTACCCAAGAATTCTACGCGTGTAAGAGAAGAAATCATCATCATCATCAGCCTGACTACACTCCCATGTCTCTCCAGTTAACCCTGTCCTTTGTCAGTTGCCGCCACTGTATCCCCGCAAACTTCTTAATCTCATCCGCCCACGTAACTTTCTGCCGTCCCCTGCTACATTTGCTTTCTCTTGGAATCCACTCCGTTACTCTTAAGAACCACTGGTTATCTTGCCTTCGCATACATGCCTTGCCCAAGCCCATTTCTTCCTCTTGATTTCAACTAGGATGTCATTGACCCACGTTTGTTCCCTGATCAACCCTGCCCTGTTCCGATCTCTTAACATTACACCTATCATTTTTCTTTCCATGGCTCGCTGCGTTGCCCTTAACTTAAGCTGAACCCTCTTTGTTAGCCTTCACGGTTCTGCCCCATAGGTGAGTACCGGTAAGGTACAGCTGTTTTAGACTTTTCTCTTGAGGGATATTAGCAAAGCGCCATTCATGATCTGACGGAACCTGCCATATGCGCTCCACCCCATTCTTATTCTTCTAGTTATTTCCCTCTCATTATCCGGATCTGCGGTCACTACCTGCCCTAAGTAGACATAATCTCTTACTACTTCCAGCACCCCGCTACCAATTGCGAACTGCTGTTCCCTTGCTAGGCTATTGAACATTACTTTGGTTTTCTGCATGTTAATTCTTAGCCCCCCCCCGTTCTACTCTGCCCGTCTAACTGATTGATCATGTTTTGCAGTTCTTGTCCTGAGTGGCTTAGCAAGGCAATGTCATCAGCGAATCGCAAATTACTCAGGTATTCTTCATTAACTCTTATCCCCAACTGTTCCCATTCCAGTCCCCGGAATACCTCCTGTAAACAGGCAGTGAAGAGCATTGGCGAGATCGTGTCCCCCTGCCCGACACCTTTCCGTATTGGAATTTTATTGATGACTTTATGGATGGAGAACTATAGTAGCTGTCCAATCGCTATAAATATCTTCCAATATTTTCACACAGCACTCTTCCACACCCTGATTCCACAATGCCTGCATGACAGCTGAGGTTTCCACTGAGTCACTGAGTTTCCACTGAGGTTTCCACTGATAGTTGAATTAGCCAAAGAGTTCTACACAAATCTATACAGTAGCGAATGTAATCATCAAGTTACTGAGGGAGGCAGTCGAGCACAGCAATGGGACATCCCGCCAGTAACGAAGGAGGAAGTAAAGAAAGCCTTAGGAGCAATGCAGAGAGGGAAAGCAGCTGGTGAGGATCAGGTAACAGCAGATTTGTTGAAGGACGGAGGAGAGATTGTGCTACAAAAACTAGACACCCTGTATACGCAATGCCTTGTGACCTCGAGAGTACCAGAAGCTTGGAAGAACGCTAACATTATCTTAATTCATAAGAAAGGAGACGTCAAGGGCTTGAAGAATTACAGACCGATCAGCTTATTGTCCGTTGCCTACAAGGTATTTACTAAGGTAATCGCTAATAGAATCAGGACAACCTTGGACTTTAGTCAACCAAATGATCAGGCAGGCTTTCGTAAAGGATACTCGACAATAGACCACATTCACACTATCAATCAGGTGATAGAGAAATGCGCAGAATAGAACCTACCCCTATATGTAGCCTTCATTGATTACGAGAGAAGAAATAGCTGCCGGATTCAGCCAAGATGCTTAGATATTCGACAACCACTTGCTCCTTAGTTTTTAGTAAATCTATATTGACGTCACCGATAATGCAGATGTTACCCTGCCGAAAAGAGACGTGCCATAGTTCATCAAGAAGTAGATTTGCGCTTTTGCTGGGTGGACGATGAAGAGCGAGCAAAGACGTTTGAAAGGACGAGCTGTATATGTTCATAAGAACTGATTCAGTGGATGAAAACAAGGCATCTGTGAACGAAAAGTTGTGACAAGTTGTAATGAAAACAGCAATCCCACCAGCACGACTGTCTTGTCGGGTATGAAAGTGATCATAGTATCCCAGAAGTGAAAACTTCTGTGTGATGTCGTTCCTTATGTCAATTTCCATTAACACAAAAGCATCAACTGCATCTCCAATTTGAACAACTCGTGAAACGAATTCATCGCAGTGTTTTCGTATGCTCCTGACATTAACGTGCATAACATTGAAACCATCTGCATTTGTGCTTGCAAAACTGTTATAAAATCTCTGAAATGAAAAGTATCCGAAGCCATAATGAAGTACTAAAGCATACAGAAAAAGTCATCAGTCATTTAAGCTAGTGTACTGTAATCAGTAGAGTGCGTCAACCGAATTTACGAACCACCCTCTTTCTGCCAAAGATAGATTCGGCCATTTCGAACCCACACAAACTTACAGTTATTCTCAAGAAGAACTCTAGTTTAGGCTAGTTGGTTCATGATTCAGGAGGAAAACAGCACAAAAAAAACGGCGACAAAAGAGAGACAAACACGACAGGACCAGCGCCAAGTTGCAACTGAATTTTATTTCGCGCCAAACTCGCCTTTATGTAAGCCAACACGCCGTAACATCCGTGCAATCACACAAACGCAGTAGAGTAGATCGCTGAAAGATATCTAAAAAATGGAGCACGATACCAACCACGTAACCTACTATCATGGCTATCCGAAAAAAAACCCAACAAATGTATAGCAAACAGCTCAATAGCACACAGCTCTGAAATCTTTAATAAATATTTCAGCTCTGTTTTCAGCTCTGAAATCGAACATGCTGATATGAATACCCCGAGTTTCCAGCCAGTGGCGAGAGTTATGGATCATGTTGTGATCAGCATCAACGGTATACAGTCTCTGTTGCAGAATCTGAACATTGCTAAGGCTGGTTGTCCTGATGACGAAGTACAACATGAGGTTGTAGCTAGCTGAAAGGCACTCCCCGCGTTGGTCGACTCCGCCCACCGTACGAGGCAGAATTAAAAAAAAAAGGCGGGAGCCGGGCGTTAATTCGATTTAATTAGGGAAATCGGCCACACAGGGCAATAAGTCGCAGTTTCTAAGAATGCTAGGAACGTGTAGATCGAGTTCCCGCGGCAAAAAGACGAGTTCAGATTCCTCTTCAGTGCAACTTTAAATGTGGCATAACAGTTTCTTGCCTAGGTGCTGCCATTGCCAAATCATGCATGCATGCTATCAGTACAAGTTTTAATCAGCAGGCTCAGAGGCTAAGAACTGCGGGCTTTCCAGATGATGTCTTAGTGCCTGCTTGCAGTAAGATACTTAAAAAGGCCAACAGGCAAGAACTACAGGAACCTTCAAATGTCACACCGTTTGAAGCAAGTAAGCAGCAGATATGGCATTGATGTTCTTTCTTTTGCACCAAACAAGCTTGGCAAATTGTGTGCCATTGTAGACAGAAGGGCCAGGGAAGAGGAAAAGAAACGAAGAAAACCAAAAAAAAGGTTGCCAGATTAGGCATGACCTGACGTTTGTCCCTTGCGCTGAAGGGGTTGTGTATGAAGTGCCGTTCATGTGCGGAATGACCCATACAGGTCGAACAGGAAGGTGCTTGAAAACCCGCCTACGAGACAAAGGGGCTCCGTCATCAAACCTGGCCTTGCATTACAGGAACTGTCCTTGGAATAAACAACCTGATTCTTCTGAAAAATCATGTACCCCCATCTTTAATGAAACTAGGATCCTGTACAAGCACAAAGATAAACAAACAAATAAAATCGGTGAAGCCTTTCATGTGCACAAAAACATTGGCTCGTGCGTGAGCGCCCCCTCTGTAACAGTTCATGACTGTGAACTGAAGTATATCTTGATTAAGGTGATTGATGCATCCCTATGGCGTTTGGTGTTGCCATGCGCTCTTGGTTGTCGAAGGAGTATATTTTGTGTGTTGTTGCTAATAAAGCCTTCAGTTGATAGTCAGCGCCGGTCCTGTTGTCTTGTTCTTTCTTTGTCCCTCGGCTCAGCATTGTTTTTTTTTCCCCGGAAATAAGTAAATAAATAGGCCGCAAGCTCTACGTTTCGGAATAGGTGACGCAGGTGTGGCGGCTGCAGTGGGGAAAAATTTCCAGTTGTTGCACACAGTGTCAGTCGTTTGCGAAATGCAGGACTCTGCTGGACAATGATGTTAGGATGACATGTTCTGGGCCAGCAGCAGCGATGATGACGGCAGCACTAGTGAGGATCAGTGGTTTTGGAATATGCCCAAGGGCACGCCTTTTTTTTCTTCTTTTCCTGAATTGCGAATTGGGGGGCTCAACTTACATTTGAGCCAGCTTACAATCATGTAAATACGGTACTCTCTGACCTGCCTGTTTGAGTCAGACCCGAAACATTGAAACCTTTTCTGAGGGTTTAAAATAAAGTGTGATGCTTTGTGCAGTTCCACAGAGAGAGAAGAAGAGCCCCCCCACCTGGCAAAAGCCCCCAGTGCGTCCACCAGCAGATCTGCACTGAGGGCCTCGTGTCCCGGGGGCAGTGGCAGAAGCTGGACCCCACAGTGGCTGTGCAGCACCTGAGGAGAGGGTCACCTGTCAGCCGAGTCCCTGCCCCCGCAAGAGGACTCACCAGCAGGGCGGCGGTGAACAGCTTCTGGGCCAACTGCAGCTCCAGCAGCATGTTGATGTCTGCACACCGGAGGAGAGGTGAGAGGGAGACACACACACCGTGCTGGGGCTGCTGCTCACCTTCGGAGGAGACATCGGTGGGGAACTTGAGCACCGTGGTGAGCAGTACGTGCGTGGCCGCAGCCAGGTTGCCCCGCTGGTGGTGCACCTGGGCAGCACAGCCTCACTTGCAGCCCGCCCACAGAGGACCACATTTGCTCGCGTGGTTTGTGCACCCCTAAATCATTACTCAGTGCACATCTTATGCAAGGCAGCCTTGAGAAGATGCACACGTGCTTTTAAAGCTGTTCTACCTTTTACCAGCACTAGGAGATTGTTGGCATTGCGCATGTGCACTGTTCTTTCGTGTGTGCATATTATGACATGCTTCTCCCTAATAAAAAAATCAGTTGTAAGTTCAGCGCTGTGTGTGTGTGCACTGTCTCCTTCTTGGTCTGTGTGTGTTTGCACTGTTGACCCACCATTATGAATTCATGAAAGTGATGAAGAAGTGGTCCGACATTCACGACACAACGCACAAGGGAAGTGACTGCAAAATGCCCATCTCCAGGGAAGACGATGTCCGACTACTGGGGCTGCAAAATGAGTTTTGCAGCTATGTTACGAAGATTCAGGACGGTTCCACTGCCACTGGTGTTGGAAACTTCACAGAGGACACATACAGTGCCCTACTTTTTAGCACAAACTCCACAGTCGAGGTAACCCAATTCCTACCAAGAGGAAGCGCAAACTGCGTTTTGACTAGGAAATTCAACAGTGATCCTATCGAGGCACTGTTCGGAAAACTGCTCTTTATGTGCAGAGTAACCATGCGCTGGATGATGCAAGCACTGCTACAGCAGCTTTGGGCCACACTGTTGGGACTCCCATCGAAACAAGTCACTGTACAAGGTGAGGAAGAAGCAGCCGCCTCGGTTGCTGATTTGGGATGGTAGGTTATCTGGGGTGTGACACTTGTGACGACAAACAACACTGTACAAACTTCTCAAGAGAACTATCCAAAGCCGGAGTTTCTAGCGCTCCTGGAAACGATTTCAGCATTTTTTGATAAGGTGATCAAGGATCTCCCACGATCAAAGATTGTCAAAGCCTTGCAACTAATCGTTGAGCCATATCTAGAATATTCACCCCTCCTATGCTGCCCGGAAGTTGTTGACAGAAGTCACACCAAACGCATAGCACATCTGATTTCTGAGAAGTTTCTCTGAATTCTTCTCGTCAACTACACAAAGAAATTGACAGACCAAAATGACAAGCCATCTGGTTTCATCCACAAGACAACGCGAAAGCATTTCAGGCAGTAACGGACATCCCTCGGAACTGTGAGTCACATGAAAATGTTGTCCAGATCATTACACGCAGTGCGTTATTGTTTTCAGTTCTTTTAAGTATATGAAACAATGTCGGAGTTTCAAAGAGCAAAGGATCTTTCTGATCTGGCGTGTTTTGCGCAGTGAGAACAGATGGCACGGATACATTTGAACGTTTTCAAGTGGCAAGTGCTACTATTTTCTTCCTACATACCGACAGAGAGTGGCCAGCCTTGAAGATGAAAATAAGCTTTTCCTAAGCCTGGTTTCACACTGAAACATCTTGCCTCACTTTTGTTCCAGCAAATGATACAGCCCTGCCGGCTAATACCATGCGCCACTGTCGACTAGAATGTTTCGAGGCCCATCTCCCTGCGTCAGAGGTGGTTCTCGTCCAGTGCTCGGAGCAGAGCAGCAGCGTGTGCGAGAAGGGAAGGCGCACCCTGGCGAGCTCCCGGGACAGCTTGAGGCAGGCACTGCCCTGGCCCATCTGCTGGACGAGGGCCGTGCAGCAGGCCAGGGCCCGCTGCTGGTCGCCCACCTGCTCGTACAGCGAGCACAGCTCAAAGCGCAGCTCCACATTGGATGGGTCCGCACGCACAGCCTGCACAACGCCCGAGAGTGCACACCTTTCAATGCCCACGCACCGCCATTCACCAACGCACTCTCCTCAGGAGATTGTACTATACGAAACATGGCATCAGGCCAGGCCGGGTGTTTAACTGAAGGTGGGAAAGTGCTGATGGAGTCACATCATCATCATCTGCTGCTGCAGTGTGATTTGTCACATGCAGGCATCACAGCTGCAAATACTTTCTCCGATAATATAATTAATGCTTTTGCTCTTGCCGTGTTTTGCTGCAACGCACATAACCCGGTTTGTTCCACGCATGATGCGGATTACAGAATCGAGCAGGTGTGCCGAGTTTGTGGCATGCAGAGCATGTCCAAAGAAGCATTTCTTTGGCGTCCATCAGTGTGGGGTGTGGTGAGCAACAGTAGGAAAATGTGCTTCCTTCAGAAGTGCACGCAGATGTTTTCCAAATATGGAAAGTGCAAAAAGGCTTATCTCTTCCCGGTCTAAACATGTAGCTCCAAGTTACACTCAGGCAAAGTTGAAAATCAACTGAGTTGGGAAGCAGCCAGGGGCAGGATGCCAAGATGGTATTGCAGGATAAGCAGCAGCGCAGTTGTGCGATTTGAGGTCTAGCTTACATGCATCTGCAGACTGGGAAGCATCATCTTTCAGCTAAGCACTGTTTCTTCACAATCATCACCCATTTAGAGCAGCTAGTTGGTGAATTAGGAGGTTAATGAAATGCATGTAGAACACTGCACAAAACCGCAAAGGGGCGGCACAAAAAATATGTTCTGGCTATTGCGACAATTCATTGGCAGTGGCATCCCTGCCACCAACACACGGAACTAGTGCAGCCAAATTAAAGAGACCCACAGCCAGCGCACCTGTTCACGTAGGCTAAGTGCCGTGAATGGCATTCTCAGGCTTCGTTTTACCTTGTGCAACATGTTTGTGTTCCGACTCATCGACCCTTGGAGAAGTAAGAATGAGTTTGGCAGTCTCACACCTTATTCCACCCATGCGTAAAATGTAGTTCTCGCTTAGTGATAATGATAGCCAGAGGCTCCGAGTACTGACAGCCTCACAGTTTCAAATGTAATGATCAGTGCTACCACTTGATTTTATATTACACCTTATTTCTGCCCAAACACTCGCCGAGGCTTCAAGAAGGACGAATGATACGTGGCGGAGTGATGCAGCGTTGCCTGCTGTGTACGAAATGGAGTACAGTATTCATTTGTGTCCCTGCTCTTGCTGTTCCGAGTTAACTGTGGTGCCCCTTCTTCCTCAGTCACTGTGGCCCCCTGTGCGCTACCTGGACGTAGCAGGCGATGGCCTGTCGGAGGTCCCCCTGCTCGAGGGAGAGCTCGCCCAGGCGGCTCCACTCGTCCGCGTCCTGGGGGCTCAGGTAGGCCCCAATGAGGGCGAACTGGAGCGAGCGCTGGGGCTCCCCCAGGGCCTCGTAGATCATGCCCAGCGTCTGGAAGGGCTCCGGGCAGTGGGGCGCCAGCCGCACCACCTCCATGCACATCTTGACCGCGTCGTCGTGGGCCCCCCGGGCAAAGCACAGGTTGGCCTGACCCACCAGGCCCTGCAGGTCCCGCGGCAGACGGCTGCTGCCCCCCCCCTGCACCAGTGATGCACACAGGGTGTCCCAGGATTTTGCAAAAGAGGCACCAGGCAAAGCACCAGCCACTAACGGAGTGCTGCTCTCATCCACAGCCTGGTAAAGCACTGCCCACAACAGCTGGTTCAACACAGTAGGGCACAGCACAGGCAAGCTGTGAGCAGGTGAAGTCTACCAACAGCACATTGGCAGTGTTTCTTAGGCTGGCAGCGCCTGTTCCACATACCTTGCCTCTCCGATGTCGTGGCCGGAAGAAGGCATCGTTCAGTTCATCGTCCACCCCACCTGCATTAGGGACAGCTGTTTCAGGACGAGCAGGTGATTTCAAAATGAGACCACTGTGAGCACCACACGTTGGCTTGGCTTGTGTGTGGCCATGAGTACAATGATAAAAAAGAAAGATCCTCTTCTCCCTTGGCCTTGTTGCAGCCGCATTTATCGAGCCTGCTGCCGAGGTCGCACACTGTCAGGACTGCCCCGGGCATCAGCTGGCCGAGCCAGCACTATTGCAGTTGTGCACAGTTTTATAGATAACAAAAATGGAGGGGACCACCACCAGAGGCCCAGGAATGAGGAGGAAGTTCTGGAGAGGAACTGGACCCACCCTGCTCCTCGTGGCTGCGTTCCGCTTGTGGCACCAGAGAGGAGTCCATCCGGTCCGTGAACTCGGCAAAGCTGATCTCCCCTGCACAGAGCACTGACCTGAACCACACTACGGTTCTGCTATTCTGGCTTGGATCTCGTGGACTGCGCAAGCCAGAGAGAAGGCCAGCAGGTTCAATGGGTGCGTTCACGAACCCACTTTCCAGGAGGGTTGTGAGGCAGACACTTGTGTCGAGAAGGCCTAGTAGATCACCTTTTGCCCAGCCCCCTCGACTACTCACCATTGATGTACTTGTTGGTAAGCATGGAGCACAGGTCCTCACTCTCCTCCTCCTCCTGTGGGGGAAGAACAGACTGTTGGCCCAAAGGTGCTCTAGGTGTGGAGAAATCTAAGCTGTCCATCAATTTGTGCACGGACACTGCATTGTCCCCACATATCTGCCTCCACTGCAACACCCCTCCAAGTGTTTTTTTTTTCCCTGTCCCCCGTGGCTTAAAA
This sequence comes from Amblyomma mixtum, assembly GCF_055824585.1. Lineage (NCBI taxonomy): Eukaryota > Metazoa > Arthropoda > Arachnida > Ixodida > Ixodidae > Amblyomma > Amblyomma mixtum. The sequence goes on along the minus strand of NC_143021.1, from coordinate 37,943,733 downwards.
AAGTTCAGATGAAAATCATGAAAACATGTGCAGCAGCATCACCCAAATTCTAGCCTCCTTCAAACAGACAGCTGCTGCTCTGGCAGATGTTCTTTCTTCTGCTACAGCTTCACTACTATGCTGCCCAGCTCATACATTCTTTTTTTGTAAGGGAACTTTACTGCTTTCTTTGCTCACTAACAGCCATGCTGCTAGACTACTCAGAGACCCATGTTGCAGCTTTTGGAAACTGTGTAGACTGGCATCAAATGTGCATGCCAGTATTCAGAAGCATGGTATCAATTAGGGGTTTTGTCATGTTTGGTGCCCTCCTTGTGGCCACTCAGTTTATTGCACATTCGTTTTGCTGCAGCACACTCGCTCTCTGCTTATCTAGTCCTAAGGCCAAATGAAGGTTAAAAGGAAGGAATGGCAGGCAGTGCCATTTAGGCCAAACGGGAAATGGCACTTTGGTTTTCACTTCAGTTTTGGTTCGACGCTCGGTTTAAGAGGGCAATGCAAAAGCGGTGCGTTCTGGATCCAGTGTGCAGTTTATGAAGACAACGACATCCAAAGCAAGCACAGGGCGAGAGAATGGCAGTTGAGCACTCGGGGTGTATGGCTGCAACAACGACCCACTGGTCTAATGCAGTGGCCAGCAAAGCTGATAGCTGACCACAAAGCCTGCTGACAGGTTGCCCACAACAGCGACAAGTAGGTTGCCACCTGTACACCTTGAGAAAAACAAACATCGGCGAAACCCAAGGTTGGCCAGCCTTGTGTGGACTACCAGCCTGTTGAAGCGTGCTCACCACTGCTGCATCTTGAGGTGCTTCATCTCCACTGCTTGAGTCCAGTGACGAGTCATCATCCTGAACCAGGCCCCCTTGCTGCGGTGGGGTAAGCAGACACCCACACACTGAGTGCATGCCACACAGTTGGGAAAAGTAAATTTACGCTCTCTGTTTAGACTACATTCTGTTTAATCAATTAAGACTAGCTTAGAGGTGCCCTGCGTCACACAGATCAAGCATGGGGTCTGCATTCCTTGCATGGAAAGTGAGGGACATTGTGACGCCCAAAGAGATCAATTAAATCGTAATATCTTTTATCTTATCCAGAAATGCCGATCAAGCCGATGGTGCCACAAAGCAGCAGCCATTACCCGCAGCGGAAATGAGGTGACATCTAGTTTGGGTGCTGTCTCTTTCCAATCGTATGGGCGTCCAGTTTGAACCTAGTTTCCTTATATGCTTGCAAAGTGGATCCAAAATAATATGTCTCTCGCATAAAAACTGCAAAGAAGCACAGTGAAGGCGAACAAAAAGCAACAAGAATAAAGCTAGGGGCGACACTCTCCACTTCGCTTCAGAGCACACCGTGTGAAGGGAGGAGGAGGTGAGGATCCTTCCCCCCTGCCCTGTCTGTGGCAGCACACATAGCGTGCGGCTGTGTGCTGCCCTGGCAAAGAAGCAACAATCGCATGCAAGCTTCTCCTGCCGCATGTGTGCTAGGCGCGGTTCTGATTGGTAGCACCCAATCTCAGCACTGGGTGAGTTAAATGGGTGAGTGAAAAGCATTTGCGTCTGATCTTTAATTTTCCAAGTGAAATAACTTTCATTTACATGCTCCGATTACAATAATTTTTTTGCACTGGTCCCTGGAACGCATGAGGAATGCATTCAATCAGATTGGTTTCGTTTATGGGGTTTAATGCCCCAAAGCGACTCAGGCTATGAGGGACGCCGTAGTGAAGGGCTCCGGAAATTTCGGCCACCTGGGGTTCTTTAAGGTACACAGCTGACATCGCACAGTATAGGGGCCTCTAGAATTTCGCCTCCATTGAAATTCAACCACCGCGGCTGGGATCAACCGGCACTGAGGAAAACATGGCAGTGCCACCTTTAAGAAAAATTTGGTTTCATTTTCCTCTTCATTTTCTGTGTGTGGTGACATTGGTACCCATACTGGACCCAACATCAAATCTAAACGCCCCAAAATGTATACCAGACACAAGAGATAAGCTAGATTCAGAGCCAGATCAGTTAAATATTGGTCAATGAATCAGAATGAACAGAGGAAGATAGACCAAGGCACAAAAACTTGAAAAACATGACAAAGTGAGGTAAGCTATAAAAAGCATTTTTTTAAAACATAATAAACCACAATGAATTTGCATACCAGAGCCAAATGAAGAAAATAGGTCATAAAAGAATTCTAAAAGTTGAGTGACACAAGGCAAGCCTACTCTTAAACGGAAAAAAACCAGTCACACAAGACAAGGGACAAGAAGAGTGTACACACCAGTCTAGTCCAGTCGTTATGGTGTGTACACTCTTTTTGTCCCTCGTCTTGTGTGACTGGTTTTTTTTTCGTTTACAATGTACCAACTGGCCCGCATTTCAACCCTTCTGCCTACTCTTAAACCATGCTTGGTATTAAGAAAGAAGTCTTTAGCCTGCAAGCGACAAATTATGTCAGAGTAAATGGTGGTTTCCAGCTTACACAGGCAGATGAAACAGGCCTTCAATTAGAAATGGGCAGCTTTCTGGGCAGGCCCAACGCTTGCCGTTTTCTATGCTCATTTTAAGGACAACTCGCTCGTCGTCGCACAGGCCTTGAAAAGGAATGAAATCAGGGCTAGAGGGAGAGCTTGGCTACAAACCACAAAGCAATTTGAGTTCTCGTTTGTAGGTGTTATAGAAACGCGAGAGACATATTGGGTCCGGGTTCGCTGAAGATGTGGGAGAAGAAAAGGCAGATTGAAAACCTCTAATGAACATTATTTTTGCCAATACCGTTAGTAATGAAGCTTAGTTCAGATCATTCCAGTTTTAAATGCGGAAAAGAGATTCGTTTGCCAAGGCGTGGCAAATGCAGACAGGCACTACACAATCGGGCTCTTTCCTCGTTGGCGTTGCATAACCCTCCTCGCAGCGCCGCTCTAAGAGTGTGTTCGTCGTATTTTCACATTTTCAATTGTTCAGTGGATGTTTGTATTGCACTGATCTGTGCACCTTGTTTGAATTATTCATAGCGGCGACTTGGGGTTTTTATAAAGTTCGCAGAGGGAAATAAATTTGTGTCCAGTTGACCTACTGCTTGCCACAGTCCTAGAAGCAATGCATCCAGCTCTCAAAACGCCTAGAGAGAATAGTGATGCTGCATCTAGTTTGTTTAATTCCCGCTGCATTTGCTCAAAGCATAAATTAATTTCTTGCCTTTTCCCTCGAATGCCAAATACAACACTTATCCGGCAATTCCTGAACGTGGTAACGTTTTCGCGGCATCAGTGTGGTCGCCGCTACAAATAATTCAAACAAGGTGCACAGATCAGTGCAATAGAAACATCCAGTAAACAATCTAAAACAGGAAAATACGACGAACACACTCTTAGAGCGGAGGAGGAGAGGCAGCGCTGCGAGGAGGGTTATGCATCGCCAACGAGGAAGGAGCCCACAATCGTAGCAAAGAATAAGGAGAAACTTATTTTTCGAAAACTCTGAACAACTGCAATTGGTCAGCGTCACTTAATTCAATGTGAACATTCAATCAACAGAGCTGACATTTCTGCTGCCGAGAATACAGTGGGCGTGTTCATATTCAACTCGACCGTAATTTATATCAGCTGGAGGTTGGTGAGTGTCCCATCCATTTAGAAAAAGCAGAAAAAGTCGGCGCCAATACGTCTCCATTCTCCAGACGCAACAGGTCTGCTCTGAGAGACGCAGTGCACCACTGTCAGGATATTACGTTGTCTTTCCATTTGGCTCACATGTTTCCTGAGAGCCTTGTAAGCCTCCCACTGGTCCTCGGTGATTTCGCCGAGCAGGCATTTGAACGGGTCAACGACGTGCTCGCGGCTTGTCTTGTCCGCCATCACAGCTGGCCGGATTGGATCGGCTTCAGCTGATCTGCAAGCCGGTCAAGGAAATCGAAACGAATCAAAACGGATGAAAGATCTCCTCGATTTGGTATTTGGTTGCACTTTCTGGACCGAGGGTTGTATTAACTCTATGCGAGGGACCGATTCTCGCATGGAGGAAGGAAAGAACATGGCCGACAAAAAGGGTTCCCTGGACTGCAGTGGGCCCTCCCGCTTGCACGGTGGAAGCGGCGAAACGCCTCCTCTCTGGACTGCTAGAAACATAGAGTTTCTTACTATTACCTAGAGGGAAAGCTGGCAGCCCGTCTATGGGAGTTTGCATGGCGACCCCTCGAGACCACTTCAGCCACCATGGGCGCTCAAAGCATCATGGGGCGGTGAGCTACTTGTTGCGGAACTGCAACTTTTGGCCAAAAAATAATAGAAAAATAAAGCTGTTTGATGAATACAAACGTCCTAATATTCAATATCTTGTCTAATGATTGCAACAAACGAGCAGAAAGCATTTAAGTGCAAAGTCTGCCCAAAATATGAGACGACTCGCTCTCCTATTGCCCAAGTAATGAACACTATAAAAACTAATATTTCGTAATTAACAGGCGCATTTTTAGAAGTAAATATGTTTACAAAAAAAATGTTGTTGCTTAGATACTTTAAGAAGTTTTTTAATGGCATTTCGGAAAAAAACTTTTTATTGGCGTCGTGTGTCTATGCGTTTGTACTACTATGGTTTTTGCACACTACGTTCGCGCGAAAGTCGTTTGCGCACACACGAACAACGTTTTCGAAATGAAACGCTTTAGTAGTGCCACTCTATGTTCCCGAAAAACTACGACTGTTCCGCAACAAGTAGCTCACCGCCCCATGATGCTTCGAGCGTCCATGGTGGCTGAAGTGCAGCGCCGCCAGCTTTCCCTCTAGGTAATAGTAAGAAACTCTATGGCTAGAAACATGGAGAAAGAAAAACTAGGAGGGAGCATGACGTCACAATCTTGAAGCCTAGTCATAAAAAATATAATGAAAAGAATCATGGGAAATAGGCCCTCACGTGACAAGGCAGTGGTAGTTCTTAGCCGGATTTCGGTTTCGGTTTCGCTCTTTCGTTCTACGAGCAACTGCGCGACCATCTGCTTGTGTTAACTGACGGCTCCGTGGTAAGCGCAAACTGCTCGCTCGCCGCAGCGGCCACCGTCCCCGAGCGACGCGTGCGCTGACTGCGGCGCAGTGGAGATATTGGAGCACATGCTCCTTCGCTGTGCCGCTTCTGCAGTGCCGCGTGGCGAGATTCTCGCGGCCTGCAGGGCGTTGGGAATCATCCCGGACAGTCTCGAAGCGCTCCTGTGGCCGCGCGGCAGTGCGCGCACCCGTGACAGAACAATGGTGAGCCTCTGTGCGTTCATCGAGCAGGCGGGCTTGACTTCCCGCTTGCTCTTCGCCAGGTAGTGCACCCGTGACACAAACGCTCCGTGGGTGCTACCTCGGACCCACCCCGGCCGCTAGTGCAGTGTGCCGCGCGCGCGATTAGTCCGAGACAGGACGCTACGAGCGCGCGGCTATGTATACATACAGTTTACTTCTTTTTGTAAGTGATTGTGGGCAGTGGCCGGGAGACCCCGCGCAGGGGCAGACGTAAAGCCGCCGGCACTCTCTCTCGACAGAGAGAGGGAGAGAAATACTTCACTGCTGCATTTCACGTCGGAACCGCGTATGTGCGCGAGCGTATTCGGCACGACTTGTGCCGGGCCCATGGGCGGGCCGAAGTCCGCCTGAGAAATAGAATCTTGCGCAGCGCGCCGAAGCGCTCGTCAAAACACGTCCGTCCGCCGTGAGTGCTCTGGAAGCCGCTGCGCCCTTTTTTATAGGCTCGTTTCTTCGTCTACTCTCGAGTTCTCCGCTTATAGCATGCGCTGAAATAAACGCTCCGTATATGAGTATAACGACGAAAGGAATTCCTCTCCATTCTCTTTATGAACCGCAGTTGAACAGTGACGAGGTCGCGGCCGCACCCTTTGATGAAATGTTTACCTGCAGTTTTCTACAGTGCACCCAAAAACTCAAGAGTGTAATCAACAGAAGTGTTGAGACGCGGAGCCTTCAGACAACCTCGAGCTCGGTACGCATTCCGCCAAAGCTGCAACACAGGCGCTGCGCTTCTGCGCTACATCGGAGCACGGACGTTCACTAAAAAGCACCGCTGGTTGGCAGTCTGGTAACTGTGGAGGAGGGCCTATTTCCCATGAGTCAGTGCGCAAAAGGGCCCTCGGCAGCGGCGTCAGAGGAGGATGGCTTGCAGAGGCTGAGTGCACTCTCTCCTAGTTTTTTTTACCTCCATGGCTAGAAACCGGTTCCGCCGCCGGAAACAATATGGCAGCGCTCAGGTTGGAAAGGTGAGCACTTGGTTACAGAGTCTAGAACATGGAGGTAGAAGGTTTTCCTAGTGTCCTGAACGGCCGCCGTTTCAAGGGGCCCCTGTGAAACCGGTTTGGATGCACAGCGTAGGTGGCGCTGCAGCTGCCAGGCGTGCGGCTTTTGGCGCGCTATGCAAGCCGCGCCGTTCGCCCAGCCAGTTGGCAAGTGCGCGCGGGCGATTTGTGGCATTGAAGGTGATGCCACACATCACGCAATCACATGTGCATCCAAACGCATTCGAAAGAATGCGAGTAAACCTTGCATTTCAGCTGTTCAGTCAGGAAGTACTAAAGGGTATTTTCTTTTACCGGGACCATTTGCAAAGCGACAACGTCAGAAACATCGAACCGAAAGAACGGTTTGTAAAACTAATGGAAAGACTAATTTTTATAATGTCATCTAGAATACCATCAAAAGGCCTTCGTGCTGATTCAAGAAGTGCACAGTTTTTGAATGAGTTCATTGTTTTTCTCAAGGAATGGGAGGAACATGCTGCACAGTATGGTGGCGGCTTTTTAAGTGCAGGAACTGCCCTTGGGCTGCGTGTAACGCTGCAAAGCACACTGTCGCTTGTAATATACCTGACCACGTCGCTGCAATACAAGTACTTGTTGACTGCAAACCTAAGCCAAGACAGGATGGAGAATGTATTTGGGATTGTGCGCCAGTGCTTCGGTTGCAATGATAATCCAACTGTGGGGCAGTTTTTGATAATTATCAACAACCTTTCTTTCTACAGCCTCGCAAAGCCTCCAAAAGGAGCAAACGTACCTGCAGAAGTCGTGACTGCCCTCTTGCAACCATCTGATGTTCCCAAAGAAAAAAATGAACGAATAACTGAACTTGTCGATAATTTACTGGCTGGCGGAAACTTGGCTTCTGCTGCAGAGCTGCTCGAGGAGCACAGCAGCCTGAGCGATCATCAGGGCTGTGTAGACAAAAAAAGTGACAGCAGACTAATTTTTTATGCAGCTGGGTATGTTGTAAGAAAAGTCCTTAAAAGATTTCCTTGCCCCGAATGTGCAACTTGTTTCAGCACTTCGCCTTTGCAAGCCGAGTCAAACAACAATGCCTCACTTACTCGAAATTTTGACCATGGAGGCTTAATTTATACATCAAGGCCAATTGAACAGCTCATAGCTAAGCTTGAGGACGCATTTACGGTGTTTTTCAGCGGCAATGAGCTACACGCAGATAGCATAGTCAGCTTTCTGCATTTTCTTCAGGGACGTGCAGCTTCAAGGTGTGGGCTGCACGGAGCATGGACGTCGAATTACGACAGAAGTGGTCAAGTTTTACGCCTTTACTAGGATGCATTTCCTTGTAAAGTCGGTAAACAAAGAGCGTGGCGCGCAGCGAGAAAAGAAAAAGTTGCTGAAAATGAGGCGCTGTCAGTAGCCTCGCACAGGGCACTTCGCACAAAAACAGGCATTAGAACATTGTTGTCATGGAACCTTGTGTAATAAAGACGTTCCACCCTGCAATTTGTGCCGCTTCCTTTTCTCATTTCGTTATCATGTACGAAATGCGTTTTTACGCTTCTTTACGGCGCAGTAGGTGGCCCGACGTGACGCTTGCATTTGCTCCTGCCGCGGCACACTGTCGGTGTTACAGCTAGTCCGTGTCGAATCTAAATGAGAAGAGAACCTATGCCAGTGTTTGCACCGTCTTTAACACTTTAACGCCTTGTCAAAGCAGTGATAGCGACCCACACACGATCAACCGACTGAACCAGCGAGCACTCCCCATAGGGCATGCCATAGAGGCTTCTTGCGCCCGCCCGCACGCCAGCGGGCGGCAGCGCCATCTGCCTTGAGCATAGCAAGTTATTTCAGCTGCGCCGGCCCGGTCGCGACACTAGGAAAACCTTCTAGCCTCTGTAACTTGGTGCTGCACTGCGACGGGTTGTCCCCTTCACAGGCAGATGGCGCCACCTTCCCACGGGCGCTGGGATTTGAAGCAGGCGAAGGGGAAGACGAGGGAGAGCGCGGTGCTAATAGGCGCACACCAACGAAAGCCGTGTCCACCACGAAGGCCCGGCTACAACGATGGTGGCAGATGACGCGGCGGTGTCCTATTCCGCGAACTGAACCGACACAGACGTAGTCGCGGTGCACATACGTTGTGACTTCTGGTTGCGTGTGCTTCGTTCTTTTGTTCTCTTCGTTCTTTTTTTTCTTTCTTTTTTTCTTCGGCTAGGACACAAATTCTGTGCCCGCCCGCTATCATCATCATCATAGACGGGCTGCCAGCTTTCCCTCTAGGTAATAGTAAGAAACTCTATGCCTTCAGTCATAGAGTTTCTTACTATTCCTTCAGTGGACGCAGTCAGGCTGATGATGATGATGATGGAAATGCCTAGTGATGTGTGCACATGGAGGCTAAATTTGTTTTTTGAGCATGATTAAGGCAGCTTGTAAAATGATAAGCATGTCTGACTTAGAGTTTCCACGAGGAGAGTGTTAAATTAATGAACAAAAACTATTCATCACTAATATAATGACAGAACAGGTTGCAAAATGTTGATGAAATTGGAGTCATTGCAAGTGCCTGTGCATAAAAATTAAGCCCCATGAAAAATTACCATCTTGTACAGCTTTGCTCGCTATTTTCTCTTAGAGTTCAAGCAGAAGTATGAAACGAAACCAAGTCAGGTAGAAACAGGCTGTTATTCTTTTTTCACACTATAAGAATAATTTTTTTTTTCTGATTACTACCAAGTAATATCATTAGTGTTGTATGGTATGTGATGGCATTGTAATTAGTGCTAAGAAGTTATTTGGTGCCATGTGCAACCAGAAAAGGAAATGCCTGCACACACCACTGTCAAAGAGAGGCTGCCATTCTCCAGTTTTATCCAGCCAGCATTGTGTCAAAAAACATGCTTCACGCGTGTATGTCCACAGTGAAGGTCACTGAAAAGAGGATTTGTAATCTTAATCAAACGTCAGCACGTGTCTGAAACTACTTCATTTTATAAAGTAATAGATTTTATGTACAAAAAATGTTAATCAATTTTTGTCTGCCTTGAAGCCCACGACCCCTGGGTCGCTTTCACGATATTGTGGGCGACTCGATGTTTGGTTGGCGCCGAAATTATAATTAATCGGGCCAACCTGCCCACCACTGCACTCTCCGTAAGTTTGGAGGGGGAGGAGCGCCGCCGCATTGCGACCTACCTGCGAACCACCGGCGCCGTGGCCAGCCGTGGCCACCTTTTCTTATTTCTACTTTTTCTTATTTGCCAATCACGTGTTGCCAATTGACCCTATCAGTATTGACTGGGTCAGCGTACAAAAGTTGGCTGGAAACTTGAAAATGACCCGGTGACGATCGCAATCAACCCTAAAATGCTAGCTGAAACTCACGGAACCCTACTCATATATATTATGCTTTCGATGCTTTTTTCCCAGTCTCTATGTTCCTAGGAACTTCCAGGCGATTGGAGGGTTGGCAAGGTTGTTCCAGTACCAAAATCAGGTAACACTTATTCTCCCGATAACTATCGTCCTATATCACTCACAAGTATAGCATGTAAAATTTTGGAGCGTATCATATACTCTCATCTGATTGATTTCCTTGAGTCTAATTCCTTCTTTTCAGCAGAACAACACGGTTTCAGGAAGACATTTTCATGCGAAACACAGCTTGTATGTTTTACTAATAAGCTTTTTGCTTACACTGACTTGAACATTGATGTAGACTGTGTGCTTTTGGACTTCGCGAAAGCTTTCGGTACTGTTCCCATCTCCTAATTCTTAATCTTATCATGCTTAACATTGACCCTAACGTACTGAACTGGATTAAAAGCATCGAATCGAACCCAATATGTCTCCGCTAACGGCTGTTCCTCCTCTCACACCTCTGTGACATCCGGTGTACCACAAGGGTCGGTACTGGGACCTCTTCTCTTCCTAATTGACATTAACGATATTCCTGAATGCATTTATCATTCTTCTATCAGGCTTTTCGCAGACGACTGCGTCATCTATCACAAAATATATAACCATACTGATTCTATTTATTTTCAGGATGATTCTGGTGTGACCTAGGATACAACTTAAAACAGCAGTTGCTAACACTGAGCCGTGGTCCGCGCCGTCCTGTATTACTCCGCTGGCAAATTGCAACAGCAAACGAAATGAGCTTTTTAATGTTTAACTATATCAAACCATCCATGTATCAACAGAGTAGAGCTCATTTTTTTTTCTTGTGGTAAGTTTCTTGTTTTAGTAGCAAGAAACGTTTAGGCCTACTTTTTTGTCGTGGAGGAATTCTGTGCGCGGAGGCTGAATGTGGGTGGAGCTTCACTGCAGGCTTAAGTTGTATCTGACTATAACATTAATAAATGTAAAACGATGCATGTATCACGTCCCACTAACATCACTGATAACAATCTCTTCATGATGTTCTTCATGACATTCCCCTTGAATCCGTTAAAGGGGTGGAGACACCAAATTTGTGGTTCGCGCGTTCTTAGTTTCAAACGTTTCTTATGGCTCCAGGAAGCATGATACACACTCAAAGATTCATATATTCACAGTGAATAATTTATTATAGCATTTTTAGGTGAACGATTTTCGGTTTCGGTTTCGGAACGCCGAGTGGTACAGTGACGTCACAGAGGGGGAAGATCAACTGCTTCGCTTGGTCACGTGGGCCCACAAAATTTGTGACGCATCTACTGCTGCATCGTCTGCTTTCTCACACACGTGCTGACCAGCGCATGAAAACAAACAACTGCATGTCTAGTCCCAACAGCTCGGATTCTGACAGATCTGATTCCAATGAGTGAGGACATCGACTTTTTTTTGTTCGCACGCTAATATCGCCTTCGCGGATTCGCGTGAGGATGCGAAACACTTTGCAAAATGCCAGTAAGCATCGCTGCGCCGCTCTACCCAAGCTGCGCCCACAACCGGTGTTACACTTCGCTGCCGTGCAGCAGTACCTGAGCGGTGCTTGGGATGGTGTACAAATATCACAAGAAAAGACAAGATCGCCTTGTTATCAGAACTGCCAGCTATACTCGAGCAACGACAAAGCATGTCTGCTTATGTTGGGAGCTTTCGGCAACGGCACCGCTCGCGGGCGCTCCGGGCGACGAACTCTGCTGCTGCCTGGCTGCCGTGGTCGTCGCTAGGCCCTCCTTCATGTTTGCAAACAAGCGAGGTGGCGCTGCAGTCGCGAACGGGCTCGCGGTAAGCAAGAGGCCAGGGAGTGGCGTCGAGTTGAGGTGGTGCAGCGCCGGTTTTCAAGGCTTGTAGGCGCGTTTTGAGTTTCCGAGAATCATAACAATGGTTGATGCTTTCAACTTAGTATTCCTCGAAGTACACGGGCTCGCGTTGGCCATGTACGGCGTATTTCGACACGGTGTGTATTGTATTATGGCTAGAAAGCGCTGCAGTTGGTTTCTACCCCAGGCATTCAATAAAATGATAAGTTTTTGACACTGAACTAGCAAGAATGATTTTACCTGGGGACAGTGCTGAGGGAAGCACTGGCGTTTTTTCGGCAGAGCCGACGTGCGCTCACCGTCTATTGACACACGTGTCGCACAGTGCGAAAAGTGGGGACAGCGTCGATCGTGTCCCGATCTCATCTGTCTCGCGTAGCCGCTCTTTTTAGCCGTCAGATCAGGCACCACCAGGCTGACTTCTCCCCTTCTTAAACTGGTCGATTTGGTGAAAAGTTTGGATTCCTGAAATTATATTTTTTCCAGCCCTGGGTCTTCTGTTTGGCTACTAAAAATTATAGCAAAATATTCAGTAGAAATTCATAAAATTACGGTTTTTAGATCTGTGGTCGTCAAAAATTGTGAGCTAATGGCGTTCCTGATGGTCCTGGCACGTCGCGAATCCGGCGGGTTTCCGACGACGGAGCACCACAATGGTAGTATCACTACGCAGAAGAGGGATCAGAGGTTTCGTTGATTTCAGTGCGGCATTTCTTCGACCAAAACGAAAGCGAAGAGGCCATAAACGAGGGAAAAAAACTTAAAGGTTTGTTTTGTGATCTACCACATTTTCTGATTGGCATCACTCACCTCTTCGTAAATTTGTAACGAATGGAAATAGAATGATTCTGTTTGTCGCGAACGATTTCAGAGACATTGAGGAGTGCAATAAATCTCTCGACTTTTTTTTTGCTACAGGAGCAGTAGTATGGTAGTCATTTTTGATAAGAAAGGTACTGCGAATCTAAAAAAAAGAAGTAATACCGCCATCATAGAGAGGGACTGATGCCTGCCACAGCCGCATCACTTCCTTCTAACTGTGCCTCTGATCACTGCATGCCTGAAATAAACATCGATGTACATGGTATTGACTGTATTTTACAAGAACTGGACCCCTCTAAATCTATGGGTCCTGATAGAATCCCACCCTACATTCTAAAGAAATGTCACGGCATAATTGCAAGTATCTCTGTATCATATTTAGAGCCTCGCTCGAAACCGGGTTGGTTCCACAGGACTGGAAAGTCGCGGCTGTCAATCCGATCTTCAAATCTGGAGACAAGAAACTGGTGGAAAATTATAGGCCTATATCTTTGACTTCAGTTTCCTGTAAAATTTTTGAGCATATATTGTACAGTCAGTTATTAAGGCGAAAGCCTTTAATGTCTCATCGTTGTAAGCAGCAGTTGTCGACAGAGAATGTCACGCTTTTCAGTTGGTCGAAACGGTCGTGACGTCACAGTGCGGCAATTTCAAACGGGGCCAATTGTACTTTGGCTGAACTCTTCGTGATCCGTCGTAAACAAAGAGGTAGGCGTACCACGACATCCCCCCCGCAAATAAACGTCTATGTTAATGGACGATCTGTCAAAGAGGTACAGACCATGAGAATACTGGGGTTGTATTTACAAACAAATGGAAAGAATACTGACACACTCACTAAGCTAAAACGCACGGTAGGAGCGACGGCGCGATTAATCCGCCGCATAGCTAACCGCAGACAAGGGGTGAGGGAAAGAGATTTATGCCGCCTAGTGCAGGCCTTTGCGCTAAGCAGGATACTCTATGCCACCCCTTATCTCAAATTTTCGAAAGCAGAAAAGGACAAATTGGATAGCATGATACGGCAGGCCTATAAGGCTGCGTTAGGACTCCCACTAAATGCCTCAACCGAAAGGCTTATGAGGTTAGGAATACATAACACCTACAATGAATTGAAAGAAGCCCATTTAATGGCTCAAACAGCGCGATTAGCCAATTCCAGAACTGGCAGGAGTATTCTTACCAGGCTCGGAATTAACTTTCAACCTACGAATAACGATGCCAAAGTAGACTTACCCCGCGACTATAGGACGGCCCTACTAATCAAACCACTCCCCAAAAACATGCACCCCTTACACCATGAGGGTAGAAGACAAGTACGAGCCAAAGCCTTACATAAGAAATACAGACAGTGCGCTGCAACACTTTATGTAGATGCGGCAGAATACAAAAATACCAATGTCTTTGCAATTGTGGTTGTGAACGAGAATGGTGACCACATCGTCTCGGTGACAATCAAAACGAAATCCTCTGAAACGGCAGAAGAGGCGGCTATAGCCCTCGCCCTAGCACATACCCAAGGGAGCATCATCCTCAGCGATTCCAAAATGGGTATCAATAATTTCGCTAAAGGGCGAATTACAAACACCTCCCTTAGAATCCTTAACGCAACCAAATTCTCACCAAATTATTCCGAATTGATATGGGTCCCAGCCCATTCGGGGAATCCGGGGAACGAGGCAGCCCACAATAAAGCCCGAGGTTTCGTCGACCGGGCAGTGGATGAGTCTGGCTCCCTGAATTTCACGAAGGACTCAATGATCACATATCATGATCTCACCAATCATTTTAAATTAGAGAGGAGAATTTTCCCCCCTCCAGACAAAAGACTTACTAAAGAACAAGAGGTTACGTGGCGTCGTCTACAGACGAGATCGATACGCACCCCATCACTCCTCGCGCACATTTATCCAGATCTTTACAACCCAAACTGCAAACACTGTGGCCAACGTGCTACCTACGATCACATCCTGTGGGACTGCAAAATAGAGCCACCTCCGGGTGATCTAGTTACAGCTTCTTCTCTCGAGCGGTGGGAGACCGTGCTGGCTAGCTCTGACCCCAGAACGCAAGTTTTGGCGGTGGAGTGGGCTGACAAAGTCATCGAGGGCTATGTACTCTCGACCACTTAACGCGACCTCTTGCCAAGCTCTTCCCGGCGAATAAAATGTTTTACAATCAATCAATAGTACCCATGCAACCAATTGAAGGGACCATATAGTGATGCTCCAAGTAAGTGGGACTGAGCTTAGTTAATTGCTTAATTACCAAATTACCCTAATTAACTTCTCTAGTCAGGCCATATAAATAAACAAAACCTAGTAAGAAATTGGTCGAGCTCGGGAATCGAACCCCGGTCTGCGGAGTGCGAGACGAGCTTGCTATCCACTCCGCCATGCCAGCTCGATGGTTTGGAGTGAACAAAGGCACGTCTAGTGAATACGGTGTCTTCGCTCACTGCCGTCCTCCTCCCTTCCCTTCCGGCGAGGTTTAGGTGTCCACCGAGATATGAGAGAGAAATACATTTCCTTTCCTCAAAAACCAATTTACCGACGAGCGAGGCGTAGAACCGAATGGGCGATGGCGTTCTATGGACTGCCTGGCAGCGTTGCAAGACGCTCAGCAAAGCGGAAAGTTGGGCAAGTTGGATAACGTTCATGATGTAAAAAAATAGCGCACAGGGAACACACGGGACGGAAAGTAAACGACGCAGACAAGCGCTAACTCGCAACTGAGGTTTATTGCTGACGCGCGCAATATAAGGTAGTCACTTTAAAAACATAAAACAAAAACAACCACAAACAGTCCCTCCTGGAAAGACCAAGTCAGAGGAAAAAATTGAAATTTAAGCATCAGGCGCCACTCATCGCTGTGGAAGATCAGTTAAAAAAAACCGTTATCAAAAAGGAATTCAATGCAACGCTGAGGCTAAAAAATCGATTTCACAGTCTGCCAAGTTAACAGAGGGCTCACTGATACACGGATTCCGACATTTCCTAATATGGTATGCCTCCATTATCTCGCGTACACGCTGATCTCGATGTCTGAAAAGTATGACGGTACTAGAAAAAATCGGTTTACAAGTTTTCCCCTTCTGCTCTTCTTTTTTGCTACATTCCCGGCAATGCTCAGGAAGATTGCCATAATGATCTTTTAGGGAGTTACGGTGTTCACCAAGCCTAACGTTGAGGCATCGCCCCGTTTGTCCTACATAGACGGCTCCGCAGGACAACGGTAGTTTGTACACTACACCCAAGCTGCAGGGAAGATTTGTATTATTCGATGCCTCATGAAGGATTAATGGAAAGTGTTAAAGTGTGTATCACGGATGACAATGATGAAGTCGCCTTTATGGGCAGATGCGGTGTTTCAGTTGAGTCCTTCATGGAAATTCTTTCTTTCTATCTTTCCTCAACCGTCATCGGATGGGAAGGAGGCTTGTTCATTCAACGTAGAGGGGTTTGCATCGGTTCGTGCGTAGCCCCCATTCTTAGTAGCATTTTCCTCGCACAGGTGGACCGAAACATTGAACGTAATTCACCAGGTTTGGTTAAAAAAATTTGCAGATATGTTGACGACTACCTAGTGTTTTCATATCAGTGTGATCTAACTCATAGCATACCTGTCATTTTGAACGTTTTTAAAGAATGCAGCTCAGGTTTGAATTTCACCGTTGAGTCACCCAAAGAAGGGGTGCTACAGTTCTTAGACTTGTCGTTGTCCATGTGCAAGGATCACATTTGCTGGACTTACAGCCCCCGTTCTGCCAAGGCCCTTCTTAATTTTGCTTCGGGACACTCAAAAATCGTGAAGAATGGTATCGCGACGTCCTGCATTAAGGCAGCCATCACCAAATCGTGCATTCACTCCTTCCAAAAGAGCGTCTCTGCACAGGTGAACAGGCTCAAGGAATCAGGGTATCCCATGCATGTCATCTCGATGACGTGCGGCAAACTAGTGCGCTGGATTAAAAGGACACAAAAATCCCAAGACGTTGGAAGGGAGCGGCAAAAAGTCGGCGTGGTGCCCTACGTGCATAGAATGGCACATGGGTTAAAGAAGGTAGGGAGCCGCTACGGCGTCCAGGTGGTTTTTTCCGGGCCAAGCAAGCTGAGCAGTTTATGCTCTCAGATACGGAACAGGCAAGAAGGTGTTGGAGATAAAGGAAAAAAGCGCGGATGCACCGTTAGGCACCGCGCCCCGTTTGTTCCCTGCAGCTTGGGTGTAGTGTACAAACTACCGTTGTCCTGCGGAGCCGTCTATGTAGGACAAACGGGGCGATGCCTCAACGTTAGGCTTGGTGAACACCGTAACTCCCTAAAAGATCATTATGGCAATCTTCCTGAGCATTGCCGGGAATGTAGCAAAAAAGAAGAGCAGAAGGGGAAAACTTGTAAACCGATTTTTTCTAGTACCGTCATACTTTTCAGACATCGAGATCAGCGTGTACGCGAGATAATGGAGGCATACCATATTAGGAAATGTCGGAATCCGTGTATCAGTGAGCCCTCTGTTAACTTGGCAGACTGTGAAATCGATTTTTTAGCCTCAGCGCGTTGCATTGAATTCCTTTTTTTGATAACGGTTTTTTTAACTGATCTTCCACAGCGATGAGTGGCGCCTGATGCTTCAATTTCAATTTTTTCTTCTGACTTGGTCTTTCCAGGAGGGACTGTTTGTGGTTGTTTTTGTTTTATGTTTTTAAAGTGACTACCTTATATTGCGCGCGTCAGCAATAAACCTCAGTTGCGAGTTAGCGCTTGTCTGCGTCGTTTACTTTCCGTCCCGTGTGTTCCCTGTGCGCTATTTTTTTACATCTTGCAAGACGCTCTCGCGTTCCACTCTTAGAGGCGAAGCATAACATCTTAACCACACATCAGTGACCACACTTTAGGTCAAAAAAGTGCACCCCTGAATTTTGACGGGTGTCCACCGAGATATGTGAGACAGTTACTGCGTAATTTTCATTTTCTTCATTACGGGCCATCTTCGTCTTTCTTCTTTCACTCCCACTTCCTCCGTTCCTCTACGGTGCGGTTCAGGTGTCCACCGAGATGACAGAGATTTACTGCGCCATTTCCTTTCCTCAAAAACCGTTGCGTTGAAACGGCAAGGCATCGCGCCGAACGGGTGGTGGCGTTCCGTGGACTCCCTGGCAGCGCTACAACACGCTGTCTCGTTCCACTCCTAAAGGCGAAGCTTAAGCTTAAGCTTAATTAGCCGTTAATTAGTATTCAGGCATTAATCAGTGATTAACCATTAATTAGTGATTTATCATCACTTAGTAATTAGTACTCAATTGCATGTGACGCCACCAGTGCCACAGAAGCACTGAAAGTGGTGCGGAAAACGCTTTCGCCTCTACGCACTTTAGACAGTCAAAGTGCCCCCTGAATTTTTAAACACCTCGAATCCATTAACTGTTTTACTCCTTCACAGCATGGTTTTCGTAATGGGCACTCATGCAACACACAATTAGTCGAATTTCAGCACTTTGTAGGTAACTCCCTCGACAAGAATAAACATGTAGACGCATTATTCCTAGATTTCCAGAAAGCGTTTGACAGTTTCGCACCCCTTGTTAAGTATCAAGTTAAACTCTTTGAACATACATAATAAAACCCATAACTGGATATGTAATTACACAATCGTAAACAGTGTGTTGTTCAGAATGGCTGTAGCTCATCATATATTACCGTATCTTCAGGAGTCTCGCTTCGGCGAGTGCGAGTATCTGTTCTCACTTCGGCGAGCGCGGCTTCGGCCGCTTGTTTTTTGAGCAGCGTCCGCTCCGGCGGACGCAGTTGTTGCTGCGACGCGCGTCTTTCCTTTCCTCTCTCTCCTTCCTCTGATCTCTTAACTCTCCTCTATCTGCACGAGGCAGCGGTGGTGGCTTGGCTCGAGCCAGTAGCAGGCCCGTGCAATTTCCTTTTCATCCTTCTCTCAGTCACAACAACAACAACAGTGCCCCAGGGCAGTGTCCTGGGGCCATTCTTATTCCTGATATATATAAATGACATTGTAGATGGCATACAGTCTTCCATAAAACTATTTGCGGATGACTGCGTTGTTTACAGGGAAATAAATTCACCATCAGATGTATCTATCCTGCAGAGCGACCTTGATAAAATAGTAAATTGGTGTCAGCGTTGGCAAATGAATCTGAATATTAGAAAATGTAATCACGTCCATTTTTCAAATAAAAAGTTCGAACATCCTACACAATACATTGTTGAAAAGATAACCATAAAAAGCGTCTCAGAGTGCAAGTACCTTGGTGTTTATTTTATGCAGACTCTTAAATGGAACACACACATACAGCAGTCAATATCTAAGGCAAGTAAAATGTACTTTATTCGTAGAAATTTCAAATCAGCATCAAAAGATGTTAAAGAAACACTTTATTTCTTGCACATCAGATCTATCCTCGATTATGTCTCCATTATTTGGGACCCATATCAGGCATACTTGATTGAAGCAATAGAAAAACTCCAAAATCAGGCTGCACGCTTCGTATCCAATAATTATAACCCCTTCCAAAGTATCACTGAGATAAAATCACTGCTGGGCTGGGAACCGTTAAACATCAGAAGAAAAAATTTGAGACTTAAATTCTTCCACCGCATCTTCTATAACCAAACAGGAATTGATAGCCGTAACTACCTTTTGGAGCCAACTTACGTCTCGACTCGGCACGACCACTCCAAAAAGGTGCGCGAATACAATACTAACACAAACAGTTTTTCTAAATCATTCTTTCCACAAACTGTGAAAGACTGGAACTTGCTGCCGGAAGAGTGTGTTTCAGTCTTTGATAATCGCGATTTTTACTGTCGACTGTATTCCTGACAATCTAATCCTTTCCTACTATTGTTCAAGATTTCTGTTACCTTTAATAATGTTGGTTGGTTGGTTTATGAGGTTTAACGTCCCAAAGCGACTAAGGCTATGAGAGACGCCGTAGTGGAGGGCTCCGGAAATTTCGACCACCTGGGGTTCTTTAACGTGCACTGACATCGCACAGTACACGGGCCTCTAGAATTCCTCCTCCAAAGAAATTCCAGCCGCCGCGGCCGGGATCGAACCCACGTCTTTTGGGTCAGCAGCCGAGCACCATAGCCACTGAGCCACCGCGGCGGCTTTTAATAATGTTCACTTATTGTTTTGTTTTACTTTGATGTTAACTTCGCTTAATGTTCTTGTTGCTTTTTGTGTGAAAATGAATATGTTGTTTTGAAACTGTCTCCCCTGCGATAATGCCTTCGAGGCGACGCAGGTATTCTGTAAATAAATAAATAAATAAATAAATAAATAGGGCGTTGGCAAACGTGCTGGCATAAAAAATTTCCGCATTTTCTACTTAATTATGCAAGACCCGTGGTGACTTGACGAGGGTGTTAATTATAATTATCCAAGAACTTTACCAGGTATAGCTGAAAATAAAACGCATTGCTGAAATTAGCAGAGCAATTTCATATTTGTACCAAATTTGGTTACATATCTCAAGCATCAATAAAGAAAACACTTTTCATTGCCTCATCCGCTGTCAATCTCGCTACGTGCCTCTGTTGGTAGCCTGCCTGCGGTTGCTTCTTTCCAAACAGCCTTCGCGATCATGTACTACTTCATGAAGAAGCTTATGACACATGCGGGATGCAATGAAAGTACGCTGTTCGAAGCATGCCAACGCGACCGCGCAAGATTGTCACAACTTACCAGACTTTTCTGCTACAATCAAATAATTATGTCGTTCATGTTAAGAAATATTTTGAAATATATATTAAATGCCCTAAAATGCGTCATTACACGTTCGTATAACTTCTGCACACGTTATAACATGCTGCGCTATCAACAAAAAAAATCAGGGGGCACTTTGGCTGTCTAAAGTGCGTAGAGGCGAAAGCGTTTTCCGCACTACTTTGACTGCTTCAGTGGAACTGGTGGCGTCACATATAATTGAGTACTAATTACTAAGTGATGACAAATCAGTAATTAATGGTAAATTACTGATGTAATGCCTGAATACCAATTAAGTGCTAATTAATGACGCTTAACCTTCGCCTTTAGGTGTGGAACGCGGCAGCGTGTTGTAGCGCTGGCAGGGAGTCCACGGAACGCCACCACCTGTTCGGCGCGATGCCTTGCCCTTTGAACGCAACGCTTTTTGAGGAAAGGAAATGGCGCAGAAATTGTGTCATCTCGGTGGACACCTGAACAGCACCGTAGAGGAAGGGAGGAAGTGGGAGTGAAAGAAGACAAAGAGGGCCCGTAATGAAGGAAATGAAAATTATATTTGAGGAAGAACTGTCTCACATATCTCGGTGGACACCCGTCAAAATTCAAGGGGGCACTTTTTTTACCTAAAGTGTGGTCACTGATGTGTGGTTAAGATGTTAAGCTTCGCCTCTAAGAGTGGAACGCGACAGCGTCTTGCAACGCTGCCAGGGAGTCCATAGAACGCCATCGCGCATTCGGTTCTACGCCTCGCTCGTCGGTAAATTGGTTTTTGAGGAAAGGAAATGTATCTCTCTCATATCTTGGTGACACCTAAACCTCGCCGGAAGGGAAGGGAGGAGGATGAGAGTGAGCGAAGACACCGTATTCACTAGACGTGCCTTAGTTCATTCCAAACCATCGAGCTGGCATGGCGGAGTGGATAGCATGCTCGTCTCGCACGCCGAAGACCGGGGTTCGATTCCCGAGCTCGACGAATTTCCTACTCGTTTTTATTTGTTTATCTGGTCTGACTAGAAAGGTTAATTAGGCTAATTGGTTAAGTAAGCATTTAACTAAGCTCAGTCCCACTTACTTGGAGCATCACTATACGATCCCTTCAATTGGTTGCATGGTTACTAGGCAAAGTACAATTGGCCCCGTTTGAAATTCGCGCACTGTGACGTCACGGCCGTTTCGACCAATTGAAAAGCGTGGCATTTTCTGCCGACAACTGCTGCTTACAACGATGAGACATTAAAGGCTTTCGCCTTAAAAAAATTCAGGGGGCACTTTGACTGTCTAAAGTGGGTAGAGGCGGAAGCGTTTTCCGCACCACCTTCGCTGTTTCTGTGGCACTGGTGGCGTCACATATAATTGAGTACTAATTACTAAGTGATGACAAATCACTAATTAATGGTTAATTACTGATTAATGCCTGAATACTAATTAGCTGCTAATTAATGACGCTTAAGCTTCGCCTTTAGGAGTGGAACGCGACAGCGCGTTGTAGCGCTGCCAGGGAGTCCACGGAACGCCACCACCCGTTCGGCGCGATGCCTTGCCCTTTGAACGCAACGCTTTTTGAGGAAAGGAAATTACGCAGTAACTGTCTCACAAAATTCAGGGGGGCACTTTTTTGACCTAAAGTGTGGTCACTGATGTGTGGTTAAGATGTTAAACTTCGCCCGAGTGGAACGCGACAGCGTCTTGCAACGCTGCCAAGGAGTCCATAGAACGCCATCGCCCATTCAGTTCTACGCCTTGCTTAATAAACAGATTCACAACAGCGCTACGGAACGAGGACAGAAGGAACACGAAAAACACAGGACGGGCGCTGTCCTTGCTCGTCGGTAAATTGGTTTTTAACTGAGGAAAGGAAATGTATCTGTCTCTCATTTGGCGGTGGACACCTATACCTCGCCGGAAGGGAATGGAGGAGGATGAGAGCGAGTGAAGACACCGTATTCACTAGACGCGCCTTTGTTCATTCCAAACCATGGAGCTGGCATGGCGGAGTGGATAGCATGCTCGTCTCTCACGCCGAAGACCGGGGTTCGATTCCTGAGCTCGGCCAATTTCTTAATCGGTTTTATTTATTTATATGGCCTGGCTAGTAAAGCTAATTAGGCTAATTGGATAATTAAGCAATTAACTAAGCTCAGTCCCTCTTACTTGGAGCATCAGTTGGTTGCATGGTTACTAGCCAAAGTACAATTGGCCCCGTTTGAAATTCGCGCACTGTGACGTCACGACTGTTTCCACCAATTGAAAAGCGTGACATTTTCTGTCGACAACTGCTGCTTACAACGATGAGACATTAAAGGCTTCCGCCTTAATAACGCACTCCTCGGTGGAGAGTGACCCTGCCGGCGCCCGTGCACACCAGCTCAGGGTGATAAATACGTGCGCAGCTACATACATGCTTTTTCTTTTACTTGCGCAATTTTAAGCATACCATGCGGTTGTTCAGGTGAATGAGCGCGGCAATTTCCGTGCTATGAAGTACGTTGACTGGCAGCGCCGGTCTACACCCAGACTTCGCGCTTTTACTACCGCGGCTCATTTCCTAATGCGGCATTTATTTCCGAGAAGCCTATTAAGGCTAATGTAATTTTCCGTTTTTTGATACTACGCGAACCCAACAGCGCCGCAGCTGGTCAGTACAGGCTACTTCTGCAGTGCGCAGCCACGATATGCAGCAGCTGCGGTAGGCACGGACAGGCGGAACCTGTTTTGCCTACCACGCGAAAGTCGCTACTGACATCAGCGCCACCGCAAGCGGCCTGCGCTTCGGAAGTCGCCTGCGCTATAATAAAAGGCCTACTTTTCACAAATAGCTGTAGTGTTAACAGAATCATCTCACAATAAAATAATAGTATGGTCAATCTCCTCGACGCCTTCGGCAGCGGAGCTAGGGGGCGCCAGGCGAGCCGGACCCCAACGTCGCGCCAGCGGGAGCTGCTAGGCGCGGTTGTGGCAAGAAATTTGCTCATATCACAGTTGTTAACTCTACCAGCAGCTCAGTATTGGTCAGCGATCCTCAAAAATGACACTTTTTTCACATTTCTTGTCCCATGGTTTATTATTTACGTCAAGAACACTCTTTAGCTCGCTTTTATGACGTCGGCAGACGGTATCAAGGCTGACCTACCGGCCGGCAGACTCGGCGTACTTCACGTCCGCACAAGAAAATACAAAACAGCCATGCTACCAGAAAGGATGCTTTCTAGATTCGAGATACGACAGCATGACTATGCTAAAAGTGGATCTTTCGGCAGCGACACTGCCTGCGGCAACGCCGGCCGACGACCTGCGCGCTGGTCCCAGACTGCCCTAGTCGTCGCTAGGCCTAACTGCTTTCGCATCGACTCCGCAGCTGAGGGCGCTTCGGGACTGGCCAGCGCTCAGAAACGTGCTCCGCTCGGCACCCCTTTACTGTGAACTCGTCCCATAATAAAAGATATGTTCGATTTCCACGACGCCTTCAGCAACAGAGCTAGCAGACGGCAGGCGAACCGCACCAGGTAGCAGCAGCACAAAACCGGCTATGGGATGAAATTTGCTTGCATCGCAGTCATCACTTCTACCAGGAACTCGGTATTTGCCAACGATCGTCAGAAACGATGCATTTTTGATATTCATATATCCCGAATTAAAATATTTTTTAAACGTTTGTTGCGTCCAACACCTGGCTGCGAGTGTCCTTGCATACATAGGAATCCCATAGCAGGCTTTCTATAACTTCAAAATTTGGTGTCTCCACCCCTTTAACTCCTACAAATACCTAGGTGTTCGTATCTCTCGTAACTTATCATGGCATAGACACGTCGAACACATATAGACACATCGACATAGACACGTCGAACACGTCGTGCCACAAATAACGCCAAAAGTGCTCTTGGATACTTGCGCCGAAATTTCTCTACCGCGCCATTGCCGATAAAACTAACACTTTATAAAACATTAGTACGACCAAAGTTAGAATATGCATCTGCAGTTTGGGATCCTAATATAATCACACACACTATAAAATCCATTCAAAATCGTGCAGCACGTTTCATCTTATCCAACTACTCCCGTTACGCCAGCATTACTTCTATCAAAAACACACTTGCCTTACCAGACCTTTCTTCGCGCCGAAAGTGTTTTCGACTGTGTCTTTTCCACAGACCGTATCATCATACCCCCCTATCAAAGGATCACTTTTTTTCGAGCCCTTCATACATTTCATCCCGTTCCGATCTTATATTTAAAGTTAGTGTTCCATTTTCGAGAACCACTGACCTCCACTTAAATATGAACTCTTCATTCCAAACTGACATTATCTTTTTAGATTTTTCTAAAGCCTTCGATCGCGTGCCCCATCTTCGCCTCATGTCTAAACTCTCCGGACTGTCCATTGATCCTCTCGTTTTATCATGGATACATTGCTTTTTAACAGGTCGCTCCCAATACACAGTAATCGACAATCATCCTTCAGGCACTACTAACGTTATCTCTGGCGTTCCCCAAGGTTCCGTTCTTGGCCCACTTCTTTTTCTAATCTTCATTAATGACCTTCCTTCCGGTGTTTCATCCACTATTCGGCTTTTTGCGGATGATTGCATCCTTTATCGTCGCATTGTCACTAACAGGGATCAACTATCGCTTCAGAATGACTTACACATAATAGAACGGTGGTGTTCCGACTGGCTTATGCAGCTGAATGTCTCAAAGTGCCAATTCATGCAAGTATCGCGAAAACGTTCCAACATCAGATCTGCATATTTACTCCTGTCAAACACGGTAACCCAAGTCCAATCATATCGGTACCTTGGAATCACTATCTCCAGCAAATTAACCTGGTCGGAACACATCTTATATCTAGCATCTAGAGCATCAAAATCACTTGGCCTCATCCGAAGATCCCTGTACCTAGCCCCTCCTTCTGTTCGAAAATTAGCATACGAAACATTCACCCGTACCATACTTGATTATGCAGCGGTTATATGGAATCCTCACCAAGCATACTTAATTAACACCTTGGAAGCCGTTCAAAACCGAGCAGCCCGTTTTATATCCTCAAATTACAATAGACACAGCAGTATCACCAGTATTAAATCTTCACTTAACATCCCGCCACTAGAGCTCCGACGGAAAATCGCACGACTCTGCCTCTTTCATAAGTTATATTACAATTTTCGTGATCTTCGTGACACATTATTACTAGCTCCCATCAGAACATCGCGCCGCCTGTTTAACCTCCTCAGCATTCAACGTATACATGGATCGACCTTGGCATTTAATAAATCTTTTCTTCCAACTGCAATAGAAAATTGGAACCTGCTACCCGACTACATTGTTAAAGAGCGCGACGCTACTAAATTTCGACAGGCATTAATTAATCACTGTACTGAATAAAAGACACTTCACAAACTTCATCCAGTTACACTTATTCTTTTTCTTGTTGTTGTTGTTGTTACCGCCTAATTCAGCCTTGCGCCCTTCATTATTGACCAACGTTGTATTGTGATGTATCGTTTTTCATTTTATTGTATTGCATTATGTTTTGTTGTATTAACGTATTATTCTCAGTTGAATTTGCTTTGTCCCCCCCCCCCCCCCCCCCCCCCCTTATGTAATGCCTCAACAGAGGCCTTTAAGGGTAAAATAAATGATGAAAATTGTGGCATGCTTCTTTATTCCTAAAACCAGCGTAGATTGGAAAGACCTTCCTCCCTCCATCCCTGCCATTACCGATGTTGAGAACGTCAAGAAAACTGAGTTTTTTGCCATCATATAACTTCAGTTTTGTATAACTATGCACTGTATTTTTTATTTTTTTGTACCACTCTTTTCTGTAATGCCTTCGGGCCTTGAAAGTATTTGAAATAAATAAATAAATAAAAAAGAGAAACTGCTGCAGGGAGCCATAAAAACTGTCGTGTTATACCCATGAATGCTGAGCTTAAATGTCCCCCTACATTCTTGGGGAGCGAGACAAGTTGCTATGCCTCTCAGGTGTTGCAAATTGCCTAAAAGGAGTGAGGTGCCTTTTACACGCACAGTGAAAAAGTTTGTGGAAGCCATTATTGGCAAAATAATTAATTTTCATCACTGAACTTCATGCATCTTAAATTCATTATGCAGCCTAACTACGAATCATTACCCAGTGCAACATTATATATTGAGGAATATTTATTTATTTATCAATACTGCCAACCCCTTTTTCAGGAATTTTTACAGGAGTGAGTTTTGGCCGCAGACAAGCAGTCGACCAGGCATAAACAGTATATTAAGTATGGAAAAAGGACAGTGAAAATTGTGGGGACAATGGGAAGAGGCTTTGCAAAAAGGTAATACAAAGATAACGCATGAATTATCACCTTTTAACTTCATAAATGGTCACGAGAAATACAAATAAATACATGGAAATGCAAATACATGGAAAACCGCCCAAAATGTTAGAAAAAGTAAAAAAAAATCACAGTTTGTTCCCTGACAATACACCTTTGCCAGCTAGCGCCAAATATTTCTCAGTAGTTGGCTGTACAATCACTGAATCATCAAGGGAGTTCCACTCCCGCACAGCTCGCGGAAAAAGAGAGAACATAAAGGTATTATTAGTATTATTGTGTGGTGAGTTCATTTTTGTGATGCGTTTCTGTGGAAGTGTTCAAGGTAATGCATGTAGCAGAATCAACTTTAAATTTATTGTGTAAAATCATGTACACAAACTTCAGACGGTGGAGTGTCGCACGACTAGCTAACGTATCAAGCCCAGTCTGCATCTGCGTCGTAGAATCGGTGCGCCTGTCGCAGATAAAGCTCACACTTTTTCGCTGGACAGCCTCAATCGTAGTTATGTTATCTAGCGTGTACGGGAACCAGGCGACGTTTGCGTATTCTAGTATTGGGCGTATGATAGTAATATACGCCAAAAGCTTGGCTACTTTCGTAGAATACTGCAGGACTCGTTTCAGAAACATGAGCTAAGTTTGAACTTCTTTTTCGTTATAGTCATTGAAACAGTCTTGTCTAAGTTAGGAGCCATTTGCCACTTCGAACACCATTCTATTATCTTGCCAAAATCATTATTTAAGCTTATTTGATTTTTTCTTCTTTTTATTTCTCTGTCTTGTATGTGTTTTGTGTACAAAGATAAGACTTTTTTCGGGACAGACCCGTCTTTCATAAACGTTTGACAGTGGTGTACATGCACATTAGTAATGCCTAGTTTGCAAATTGAAGTAGCCAGAAGTCGCCTTTGCTGAGCGGAAAAATGGCAGCCCGTACACTGATATGGTCCAGCCACACTAAGGGTGTAGAGGGTAAACAGGTTGTCTAGGATTTTTTTAAAATGACCAAACAGCGTCCCCAATTTACATGCAGCAAAGTGCATGGGGACAAGTCAATGAAAATGGGATCGAAGAGAGTTTCACTGGGAGGACAGGTGGGCAGTGGTGACCTTCCAGTGCATGCATACAAGGTTGATAGCTCAGCACAAAAAAAAGAACCCAGACCACAGATCCCAGAAAGAGAAAAAGATCCTGGACCTGGGAAGACCGCCTGAGTAACCCAGAAAGATCAATAAAGTTTACTACTACTACTACTACTATGATCTATTTCTAGCTGAATTATTGAACCGGATCATGCCCTTCCAGCTGCAAAATGCCATTTAGAGCTTTATTATTGAAACGCACGTCCAGCTGCATAATTTATACTTCCAGTTACCTTCAACTGAATTGATGTACAATTTGTAAGTTTTCGTCAGGGGTACAAATTTCAGCTAGAAGATGAGAATGGCTACACGTGTCAAAACGCTGGCCGGGCCTTGCATTTTCATCTGGGAAAGTGACCATGAAACAATTACGTGACTTTTCCTTCAGGAGAAATAGCTCATTGCTGTTTAACTACAAGCAGCATGTGAAAGAAGCAGTCGAAAGCAGTAATTACTCATTGACATCCACCCAAGCGCAGCCATACGGCTACAAAGGAAAGCTATACAGCTTTCTCAGAAACTTCGCAGTTAAAGAAAAATTCGTCCTGGTCCGGGGTTTGAACCCGGGACCACCGCTACACCGGAGCAGTCGCTCTACCAATTGAGCTAACCGGGACGGCAAGCTTATGGTAGGGCGAGAGCGGATTGATCAATAACTCGAAGTGGGAACAGTGTTGGTCAAATGTTCAAATGTTCACATTCATCTGCCTCTAATGAGTTCATGCAGCTAACACTCGACTTTTCTTTTGTTCATCTACCCAGCAAACCACAAACCTCCCATAGATGTCCAGATTAAGTCTGAACGTCTATGTACCAAAGCAAAATCTCTCAGACGTCTTATCTACCAACCTTTTTTCGTGGAAAAGCTGGAGACGTACCCACGACATTATATCTGCCTTAACCTAGACTCCTCGTAGATATTATTTGTCACGTCCTGGGTATGTAAGTGAGATATATAATTTAAGAATTCCATATTTTTCAATCGTTCGATATTTCGTGTTGCCTTACTGCATTTAAAGTTGGAAATCGCTGTTGACTACAAATTGGAGGCATGACCAGCGCTGCCTGTGTTTTTGTGTTTTTTCGTGCTCGCTTCACGGCAACATTATCCTACCTAGAAAGAAGAAAAATACGGGAAATAGTAAAGAGAAATCTGAACGCACACGCATCAGGTTTCTGACTCAACTATACGCAGTTGGTTTGAAATGCCGGTCACTTTGGTCAGGATTCGCATTGTTATTTCATTACTATTCTTACAATGAATTTATACCTTGTGCTACAGCCTGCAAGCTATCTCAACCACACTGAAAAGTGAGGACACACTAAAAACATTTTTGTTATTTAGCAGCCAGGACTATATAATAACCATTTTTCTGATTAAGCATGTTTTATTCAACTATTTAAAGTACAAAAATTGGTTCAGTTCAATTTTTGGGAGTTATTTTTGCTCAAAAATGTCTTAAATCTGCTAATCGCGCTAGCAATGATAACTAACTATTGGAATGATGAA
The DNA here is from genome assembly GCF_055824585.1 of Amblyomma mixtum. NCBI lineage: Eukaryota > Metazoa > Arthropoda > Arachnida > Ixodida > Ixodidae > Amblyomma > Amblyomma mixtum. The sequence goes on along the minus strand of NC_143021.1, from coordinate 37,914,695 downwards.
CTGAGGAAAGCTTAGGCATTTGTGTAGCTGAATGTGTGACCTCATATTTCTAGAGAATAAACTTCTTGAGTACCGCTTTTTATCATCATGTCAACACTGTAATCATGTCCAGTGCAGGCCAAAAATTTCTCCAGTTAACCCTGGGCCAGTGGCGGCCCCCTTATCCCAGCAAACTTCCGAACCTCATCTGCCCACCTGCCCTGATCCTCTCTGCTGTGCTTGCATTCTCTCTGAATCCAGCCCGTTACCCTAACGATAATTGGTTATCTTGCCTTCATGCTACATGCGCTGCCCATATGCCTGATCTGTGCCGCGGACAGGCGGCGGCGGGGAAAGCGCGGTGAATTGTCTACGCCGCCATCGCGTTGTAGTTCGTATCGTATTTTATCAATAATAGCGCAAACTGGGCATGGCGATTGCAGCTGTGAAAAAAGTAATATGCTACAATTTAAAAATTATTAACTTATTTTTCGTGCCACAGCAAGCCTGCTACTAAGTACAAAAAAGAGACGATACAAAATATGTGACAGTTTCGCACATCCGCACGAGGCTAGGTTCAGCCATGGCGGCAGTGGTAGAGCGCAAGGCGTGTGCGATTTCTCATCGTGTTCCGTGGGAACGTTGTGTTTGAAGAACATCGACACAGAATTAATTATTCCCTTATTATTGCTGGCGAGATTATTCAACCGTTCTTTCCTTGATGGAGCTGAAGGAAGACAGTTTGCTTGCTTTTACTACTCGGCGAAGTGGACCCGTCAGTACGAATTAGGACTACAAGTCGTTTTCACCGGCTGGAATCGTGACCTTTCCTGGTGCGTACTCAGTCTCAGTTTACTCATTGAAGTGTATTTTATGCTATTTTTGCGTTCGCAATGAAAAAATTGCAACGCATTTATCGGCACGTTATATTTTTACGCTCACTCGTTTGGCTGTTTTGCCAAACTCGCTGTGTATTTTTGAAACAAAGGCTGGTGATGTATGCAACCGAAATGTGGGCATGCGTTCGGATGGTGTGCCGAAGTGTGTGTGCAAGCACACTCCGCTCAGCACGACTGCCTTTTAGTGCTGCAAGCGCAACCTTTGACGCTTCATAGACTTGCGTCGGTAAAAGTGGCGTAAATTACTGGGTTTGTTTGTTGTGGTTGCTGTGCCATTCTCTTGTCACCTGTAAAAGTGAACAATTATGCTTTCTTTTGCAGCAACCCTGGCTTATTGGGCTCGGCAGAAGAGTATTGATGCCACCGCAGCTGTAAACGATTATGCTCAACAAGAAGATTCAGTGAAAGCGCCGAGCGCAATAAAATACTGACGCACTCGGAAGTCATCTGCAGTGTTTTGGGTTCCCGTGATGGTCATGTACTCGCTTACTCAACTGTATTTGAGCTAGCTGGAGTGCTTGGACGTCCCGACGACTCCATAGGGAAGTCTGTGGCTGGGATGCAGTATGTCTCCGTTCCATCTGGAATTGTAACAGGTGTCAGCTGCATCTCGTATTGCAGCTGGTTCCAGTCGCAACTGGTTTAAGGAACAAATTTCCAGTTGCAACAACTGGAAATGTGTCCCTTAAAACAGTTGGACTGGAACCAGTTAGAAATTTTCTCCTGGGTATTGATCTATGTATGGTCATATTCTGATGTCTGCAGTACGTACTTACAACGTGAACTGGACCCCAATTTTCATGTTGTAGGTACGTAGATTCTTCGTAAACGGTACTAAAATGGATGTCTAATGGAGGTGTCTAATGTCCAGCGTAAATATCTCGCTGATGTCTATGGTACGTTTTATGGTTTACTGGGTAGTCAATGCTCCAACACGCGATGCTAATATTTTAGACCTTATTTTATCATCTGCTCCAGAGAGGGTTAGTGATATATCTTATAATGACGGGTTCAGTGATCATCAGCTTCTTCAGTTATCGATTAATGCCCCTTATTACTCACGCCGCAGCCAACCAAAACAGATTCTAAATTACAGGAAGGGTGACTTTGACGCTATTATTCGTTGTCTCGAGCATTTCTCCGAAATTTTTGTGCGTGATTTTTCATCCCGGTCTGTTAACGAAAACTGGACTTTGTTCAAAGAAAAAATAGCGAAACTGGTGCGCAAACACATTCCGAGAATAACATTACGGGTCAACATATCTAAACCTTGGTATAAAAATTCCTTACGAGCATTGAAAAACAAGAAAAAACGTCTTTTCAGAGCCGCGAAACGATTGCGCACTGATTCTGCGCATGCTGAGCACAGACTGTGTGAAGCATCATACTGCCATGCCATCCGGAAGGCCAAACATAAATTTTTATCACAGGACCTTCAATCGCTCATAAAAAATAACCCCGCAAAATTTTGGAAAACAATTTCCCCGTCACGCACGTCGGACACCATTTCATTGCTTGATGAAAACAAATGTCCAATACCCCAAGAGAACTGTCCAGTCACGTTTAATGACTACTTCACATCAGTATTCACTACCGAAGACTATTCCAACCAACCTCAACCCCAAGAACTCAATTAAACATTCATGACTACAATAGATATAACAGCAGAAGGCGTAGCATCTCTAATTAACAGTCTTAAGGTATCAACTTCCTCAGGGGTAGACGGAATAAATACAAAAATTCTCAATCACACCATACATCCCTCTAGTATCATTCTGTGTCATATTTTCAGGCAATCTTTAGCAACCGGCGAAATTCCTTATGACTGGAAGATTGGCAAAATAATCCCTATTTACAAATCTGGCGACAAAAACACAGTTAGTAACTACCGCCCCATATCACTAACGAGAATTCCATGTAAGTTACTTGAACACATCGTTGCATCTAACATCGCGCGCCATCTCGAGAACAATGATTTCTTTTTCCCACGCCAGCACGGATTCAGAAAAGGGTTTTCCTGTGATACACAACTAATTGAACTTACCAGTGATTTATTCAAGAACATGGATGAAAACTACCAGTTTGACCGTGTTGCCCATTGTCGCCTTATAGCTAAAATATCGTCGCTTAATTTAGACTCGCTACTGTCTCCTGGATCCGGAACTTCATATCTTTTCGTAAGCAGTTCACGGTAACAAAATACTTTTCATCACCCCTTAGTGAAGTCACTTCTGGCGTCGCTCAGGGAAGTGTTCTCGGTCCCTTATTATTTTCAATTTTCATAAATGACCTGCCATCGCATCTTACATCATCAGTCCGACTGTTCGCCGATGACTGCATAATTTATCGCCAAATCCGCTCAACCACTGACCATGCAATTCTTCAGCAGGACCTTGAATGTGTAACTAACTGGTGCACATCATAGCAAATGACACTTAATACTGACAAATGTAAAATCATGACAGTTAGCCGGAAGCATTCAAACTCGCTATTCACTTATTCCCTTAACAGTGTCACACTACCCCGCACGTCTTCCTATAAATACCTTGGCGTTTATCTGACTTCTAATCTTTCTTGGGCGGAACATATTCAATGCATAACTGCCAAAGCATCGCGCACGCTTGGCTACCTGAAAAGAAATCTTCATAGCGCACCTGTTTCTACCCGCAAGCTAGCATACTTAACATTTGTCCGTCCCCAACTAGAATATGCATCAGCCATCTGGTCACCACATCAGGCTTATTTAATTCATTCCCTCGAAGCAATTCAGAACCGTCCAGCGCGTTTTATTTCTCACGACTACAACCGTCATTCCAGCGTAACAAGCATCAAGTTATCTTTATCGCTAACAAGTTTACAGACACGTAGGGATATCGCACTTCTTTGCTTACTACAGAAACTAATATACAGTCGCCACGCGTCCACACTGCCACTTACACGCCCAATGCGCACTTCACGTCGCCTACATAATAATCTTAGCTTCCAACGTCTATTCGGCCGAACACTCGCGTTTAATTCTTCTGCTTTGCCACGTGCTATCAAGTGTTGGAATGGCCTTCCGGATTGCATTGCTACCATACGTGACCCATTAATCTTCAAAAACGAATTGACCACCTTCATGCATCCATGATATTGTACATAAATTGTGTTCGTATGTGTAGTCAAATCCATGCAGTGCCGCTATTTGTTTGCTGTTTTTTCGTCTGTGTCAATATATTACGGTTTTTTTCAAGCACGGTGTAATAATTGTTTGCAGTCCAATGAATTTAATATTGTTTACTTTTGTTCTTTCCACTTTGTACCATCTTTTGTCTGCTAAATATTGTAACTCTTCCCCTCACACAATGTTCCAAGTGTGGAACCTGTGAGGTATCTGTATAAATAAATAAATAAATAAATAAATAAATAAATAAATAAATAAATAAATAAATAAATAAATAAATAAATAAATAAATAAATAAATCCCCAAGGTGGAGTAGATTTGTAATAAGGCAGTAATTACTCATTGACATCCACCCAAGCGCAGCCATACGGCTACAAAGGAAAGCTACACAGCTTTCTCAGAAACTTCGCAGTTAAAGAAAAATTCGCCCTGGTCCGGGGTTCGAGCCCGGGACCACCGCTACACCGGAGCAGTCGCTCTACCAATTGAGCTAACCGGGACGGCATGCTTATGGTAGGGCGAGAGCGAATTGATCAATAACTCGAAGTGGGAACAGTGTTGGTCAAATGTTTAGGGGAATCCCCCAAGGTGGAGTAGATTTGTAATAAGGCAAGAAACTTCGCAGCTTGCCGTCCCGGTTAGCTCAATTGGTAGAGCGACTGCTCCGGTGTAGCGGTGGTCCCGGGTTCGAACCCGATTAATAGCGTCAAACAACGTCAAGACAACGATTAATAGCGTCAAAGTCAGCCTTCCTGTAATTTAGAATCTGTTTTGGTTGGGTGCGGCGTGAGTAATAAGGGCCATTAATCGATAACTGAAGAAGCTGATGATCACTGAACCCGTCATTATAAGATATATCACTAACCCTCTCTGGAGCAGATGATAAAATAAGGTCTAAAATATTAGCATCGAGTGTTGGAGCATTGACTAGTTGAACAAAAGAAAAGTCGAGTGTTAGCTGCATGAACTCATTAGAGGCAGATGAATGTGAACATTTGAACATTTGAACATTTGACCTCTAAACATTTGACCAACACTGTTCCCACTTCGAGTTATTGATCAATTCGCTCTCGCCCTACCATAAGCTTGCCTTCCCGGTTAGCTCAATTGGTAGAATAAGTACTTTCTTCTGGGCGAGTTGGTTCATAATTTCCAAAGGTAAAAACTTGCGCAAACAGTAGAAGAAGAAGGAGACGGTACAACAGGACAGAGCGCAAACTTCCAACTGGTTTATTTAGGAAACTGTACCTACATATATAGACAGGTGAAATCATATCAGAGTGATCAAGCGTAAACACGTGTGCACACAACCAGCGAAGATCCACTACCAAGCAGGGCAAAACTAATAAAATCTCATCATGTTATCACTGAGGCCAAAAGATGCTAGCTGTAAGAAGGCTGAATGAAGTATGCAGGGTAATACCAGCACGCAGACAGATACACACACATACACATGCACGACTGCGCGCGCGCAAACAACACATGCAAATACACACACACACACACAAATAGACAAGCACACGTAACCTTGTAACAACACATATCTTTGGCAAGGCCAAGTCAGACCTAAAAACAAAGTAAAACAGGCAGTCACAAACTAAAACCGATAAAACAGCCATAAGGCTAAACCTGAGTGAATAAAATCAATTTTCTAGGCAAAAGCCGCGTCACTCATAAAAAACCAACAACAAAAAAAATCAACAACAAATACAAGACGTATAGATTTCTAAGCAAAAGCCGCGTCAGTTATAAAAATCAACAACAGACAAGAAGGTATGTAACAGCAAGTAGCCCAACAAATCACACATGTCCTAAAAAGGCTAGCTCCTTATCAAGGAGTGTTAAAGAGGAGGAACTAATACATTTTTCACCGTTTTTCGTTATTAAAAAGGCCTCAGTGATCTCTCTCTGCATTTTGGTTTTGCTACGTGCGAGAATTATAGTGCCCTCATACACAGGTTTGCATTTATGGCAGACAATATGGTCATGCAGGTTGCCAGTTTTGTAACTTTCCACATTCCTCTTGTGTTCAATGATGCGGTCATTCACGCATCTACCCGTCTGTCCAATATATATGCACCCACAAGTGTGTGTATCTGTCTGCGTTGCTGGTATTACCCTGCATACTTCATTCAGCCTTCTTACAGCGAGCATCTTTTGGCCTCAGTGATAACATGATGAGATTTTATTAGTTTTGCCCTGCTTGGTAGTGGATCTTCGCTGGTTGTGTGCACACGTGTTTACGCTTGATCACTCTGATATGATTTCACCTGTCTATATATGTAGGTACAGTTTCCTAAATAAACCAGTTGGAAGTTTGCGCTCTGTCCTGTTGTACCGTCTCCTTCTTCTTCTACTGTTTGCGCAAGTTTTTACCTTTGGTAACCTAACCTAACCTAACCTAACCCAACCTAACCTAACCTAACCTAACCTAACCTAACCTAACCTAACCTAACCTAACCTAACCTAACCTAACCTAACCTAACCTAACCTAACCTAACCTAACCTAACCTAACCCAACCCAACCCAACCCAACCCAACCCAACCCAACCCAACCCAACCCAACCCAACCCAACCCAACCCAACCCAACCCAACCCAACCTAACCCAACCCAACCCAACCCAACCCAACCCAACCCAACCCAACCCAACCCAACCTAACCTAACCTAACCTAACCTAACCTAACCTAACCTAACCTAACCTAACCTAACCTAACCTAACCTAACCCAACCCAACCTAACCCAACCCAACCCAACCCAACCCAACCCAACCTAACCTAACCTAACCCAACCCAACCCAACCCAACCCAACCTAACCTAACCTAACCCAACCTAACCTAACCTAACCTAACCTAACCTAACCTAACCTAACCTAACCTAACCTAACCTAACCTAACCTAACCTAACCTAACCTAACCTAACCCAACCTAACCTAACCTAACCTAACCTAACCTAACCTAACCTAACCTAACCCAACCCAACCTAACCTAACCTAACCTAACCTAACCTAACCTAACCTAACCTAACCCAACCTAACCTAACCCAACCCAACCCAACCCAACCCAACCCAACCTAACCTAACCTAACCTAACCCAACCCAACCCAACCCAACCTAACCTAACCTAACCTAACCTAACCTAACCTAACCTAACCTAACCTAACCTAACCTAACCTAACCTAACCTAACCCAACCCAACCCAACCCAACCCAACCCAACCCAACCCAACCCAACCCAAC